>NW_017672335.1:0-145477 GCF_001879085.1 Nicotiana attenuata
GTGGGCTCATTGTATCCTAATAGAGTCCATAAGAATGGATAAAGAACGGGGGATTTGCAGCGGTACTCACTTTTTATGCCACCTTTTAACATATACCCTGTTTTTAAAAATTATTGATTTCGTAACCAACGAACAGAAAATCTGTGTTAATATGACCATTATACCCCTTCCAAAACATATAAAAGTGCGTCTCTCCTCCGTATTCACAGATTCAAATTACAGATCTCCTCCGTATCTCCTCCATCAGTCAGTTCCTCCTGAGAACGCGTCTCGTATTCGAATTCCATATTCAAATTCAAATTCAAATACATTGTAAGTATTCAAATTCATCTCCAGAATTCAAAATAGTTTTTGAATTATATGTTTTCTGGTTGTTTGACGAATTTCAGTGAAGGAATATAAATTCCATATTTAAATCAAATTCATCTCCAGAATTCAAAATGTTTTCTGATTAATTCACTGAATTCTAATTTAATGTGTGATATATTAGTAGAACTTAGCCCTAGGAGCTGAAGTTTTTAAGTAATAACTTAAAACCTTCAGAAGGAGGCTGAACTTTTCCTTCTACACTAGGTAAATTAAACTTCGGCCTGGCAGCTCATGTTTTTAAATTATTACTTAAAAACTTCAGAAGGAGCCTGAAATTTTCCTCCTACACTGGTTAAATTAAAAAATGATATTGCACTAAAAAAACTTCGGCCAAGCAGCTGAAGTTTTTTTGTTATTACTCAAAAACTTAAGCAGGAGGCTGAAGTTTTCCACATACACTGGCTAAATTAAAACAATCATATTGCACTAAAAAAACTTCGGTCTAGGAGCTGAAGTTTTTTATTTATTACTTAAAAACTTCAGAAGGAGCCTGAAATTTTCCTCCTACACTGGTTAAATTAAAAAATGATATTGCACTAAAAAAACTTCGGCCAAGCAGCTGAAGTTTTTTTGTTATTACTCAAAAACTTCAGCAGGAGGCTGAAGTTTTCCACATACACTGGCTAAATTAAAAAAATCATATTGCACTAAAAAAAACTTCGGCCTAGGAGCTGAAGTTTTTTATTTATTACTCAAAAACTTCAGAAGGAGGCTGAAGTTTTCCTCCTACACTAGCTTAACTAAAAAATCATATTGCACTAAAAAAATTCGAATAAGCAGCTGAAGTTTTTTTGTTATTACTAAAAAAACTTCGAATAGTTCGTTTCCTCTGCTATTTTTCGAATTTAAATAGAATAAATATTAAAAGAAACGCAGACAGGGGCGTACGCAGAAGTTTTACTAAGTGGTGTCGAAATTAAAAGACAAACCGGAATAAATAACGAGAGAGATGAGAAGTCTAAACAATAACAATAGCAAGTCAGCATATCCAAAATTTGCAAATTGTAGAAGTAGAGTAATCATTTTAAAATTAAGATTTCAAATTCCGTCAAATATGCTGAAATAACTTCCTTTATGCATTAAAATATTTTTTTTAGCACTTGTGGACCGTGGAAGGTGTCTTGTCCCTCAGGTTTAACTGATTATTTTTGAAAATGAGAATGAGGGTTCAACTCTCTATAAACTCTAATTTTTCAAAAGAATCAAACTAAAAAATTTACAAACAAAAGTATCTCTACCATTGAGGTTCGATCCCATGACATCAGTTAAAAATATGCAGTGCTTGACCACTACACCAGAAAACACATTACAGCCTAAAGGGTCATTTTATAGTATTTGTAATAGTTTTCTGATAATTGCATATATGTGTATATTGTAAAAATTTCCAACCAAGCGGTGTCGGATGACACCGCTTGGATAAACGTGCATCCGCCCCTGAACGCAGAAAAAACTTATAACAAAAACTTAATATTTCATTAAAACACAATAAAATATAAAAACAAATTACATAAATAAACAAAACAAAAAAATTAATCGTCCATTCCATCATCATCATCATCATCATCATCATCGTCGTCGTCGCTTCCAGATGGACGAGCATCTTCATCAGCAAGATTGTCAAATCTTGCATACATCACAAGCGTATCAAGCTTGTTGTTAATTTCTTTGAGCTCCTTGTCGTACTTTTCTATCACCTCATCAATCTTCAACTCAAATGCCTCCATTATGTCTTGCTTGATCTCGTCCACTATTTGCCTAATGACAGCATCCATTTTTCTCCTTTTTGTATTTTATATCTGCTAAAATGTATGTGTTTGAGTGAATAAACTCAGAAGGAACAGCGTGCTTATACAGGGGGAAAAACTTTTGCATGGTATATGAAAAGGCAAAGAGGAATTTTAAAGGTTGTCTAATGAAAAGCGTGCATGAATATGATAATGTATTTATTACACTAACACATGCCCCCAAACGCAATATAATTACTACTTTAATTGTGTAGGTTAATGATGTATACTATGTAATTAATGCTGAAACATGCTATCGTTTTCTGTAAAAAACTTCGGATTAATCTCCTGAAGTTTTTTAGTTCATTTCTAAAATCTTCAGCACGTACCTGCTGAAGTTTTTTCCTCTGCATTTATGAATCACCATGATAAAAAAAACTTGAGCTAATATGCTGAAGTTATTAAGGTTATCTCTAAAAACTTTAGCAGCTATAAGCTGAAGTTTTATTTGCAGAATTCATTAATTATGTCATAGATCTTTTTCCAAAAAAACTTCAGCAGAAGATGCCTAAGTGATTTAGTTTATTTGTAAAAACTTCAGCACATACAACATAAAAATTCTTCTGTTCACTTTCCTAATAGTTGCCACTAAACATGAATCTGCAGGATGAGTTCGATTTGCGTTGTTATAACATTCAATGGAGATGGACTCCTGATTTCAAATACTTGGATCATGATACAAAACTTGTTCTACTTAATAAGGACATATCATTCAATACTTTCCTGAAGAAAATTAGTGAAGTTGCAAATATAGATTCAACCAGATATGCATTAAAAGTATGGTTTGATATCAAACTAAATACAAGCAAAGGAATGCTTGTAACTTCAGATGAAGAACTCACTACCTGTATACATTTGCTTACAACTGATTCACCCTACAAGAATTGCCATTTTGTCATCGAAAAAATAAAACTTTTAGAATCAGCAGCATTCAACCAATCTCTTGCATATGCAATAGATTCAGAGCCTATTGCTGAGTATCAATATGAAGTACGACAGCCAGTAATGGAAGTAGACAAAGGGCAACAACCTTCTATCATTACAGCTCCTTCATAACAATTATCCCCTCCGCCAATAAATTCATACCAGTTTCTCAATGACCAAGAAGAAGAAGGAAACTAATAATGCAAATTGACAACCAACACAAAATCCAACAAAGCTTTTTTTCACCTTCTGCAATGATAAATAACAATGAAGATGAAGTAAACATGGAGCTTATACCGATAACATCACATAGAATTGAAGAAATTGCTGAAATTTCTTCTGCTTCTCAGAAATCAAGAAAAAGAGTGAGGAGAAAGGTCAAAGAATCTCCACCATGTAAAATACTAAGGCACGATACATTACCTGAGGAAGTAAGAGTTGGATCAATCTTTGACAACAAAGAAAACATGACTAAATTTTTCTGCAGCTTGGAGATAAATCAAAAAGTTGAATTCACTGCTGTTAGATCATGTTCCAAGAGATACGAGCTGAAATGCATCGTGGACAAATGTGGTTGGAATGTACGTGCCACTAGAATAAAAAATTCCACACTGTTCAAGGTGATAAAATATCATAACATCCATGAATGCTCGGTTGATGCAAGAAAATCAGATCAGAAGCATGCTACATTAAATTTTATAAGCGAACAAATTATAGAACATGTTCGAGACAAAAAGATAGAGGTTACACCAGCCTTTGTAGAAAATGAAATGAAAAAGAAATTTGGAATTGACATTGGTTATCACGAGGCATGGCGTGCTATTCAAAAAGTTGTTGCTTGCATAAGGGGAACACCTGAAGAGAACTACCAGATTCTTCCTTCATACCTACACATGATGGTGGCCAAAAACCCAGGAACGTACACAAGCATAAAAGGAGATGCGCACAATAGGTAAGGAAAACAATACTAACAATCAGCCTGAAGTTTCAAATGTTACTATTTGAAAAACTTCAAACCTTATAATTTGTTTTTCTGTGTTTCAATGTACATATTTGCTTACTTGTTCTTTGATCCTGCGGCATCACTAGCTGGTTGGTCCTATTATAGACCTGTTATTGCAGTAGATGCAATATTTTTGAAGTCAAAATATCATGGTGTTCTATTTGTTGTTGTATCAAAGGATGCAAACAATCAAATCTTTCCTTTATGTTTTGGTGTAGCAGATTCAGAAAACAATGAGGCATACATTTGGTTCTTTGGGGAAATGAGAAAAGCAATTCAAGTTCGTCGTGAACTGGTTTTCTTGTCAGATAGAAACCAATCGATCGCAAATGGTATTAGAAGAGTTTTTCCTGAAGCTCACCATGGTATCTGCCTATATCACTTTGAGAAAAATTTAAAGCAAGGACATGCAAAGGCCATGGTAATAAATCTTTTTCAAAGTGCTGCAAGATCATACAAACGTGAAGATTTTAATCAGTTAATGTCCCAACTCAAAAGTATTGACAAGAAAACATACAATTACATAATGGAAGAGCCTCCTGAGAGATGGGCTCGATCGTGGTTCCCACGGTGACGTTATGATATGCTAACAACAAACATAGTAGAATCAATAAATTCCATTTTACTAAAAGGGAGAGAAATGCCTATTTTAAGAATGTTAGATTTCATCCAAGAAAAGCTGGGAGAGTAGTTTTATGAACGGAGAAAAAAGGCAAATGAAACTTTTCACAGAGTATCAATATGGGCAGAAGAAGAGATGACTAAGAAGATGGACTTGGCTTGCAAAATGTTTGTGAGTATATTTGTTAACTTCAGCTTTTTAGATCTGTTGCAGTGATTTACTGCTTACATTTAAAAAATTTCATACTTTTTCGTTTTGAAGGAAAAATACACTAATATAATTTGTTTTAATTTTTTATTCCTTGTTAGGTGTTCAACCTTGACTCAATGTTGTTTAGAATAAATAGTGAAGGAATCGAATTCATTGTGGACTTAAAGAAGAGAACTTGTGACTGCCTGGAATTCCAACTTGATGAATTGCCCTGTCCACATGCAATTGCTGCTATTAATAAGAGATATTTGCAGAAATCTGATTACTGCTCAAATTGGTATTCAACGGAAACATGGTTGAAAACATATGAAGGGCATGTGAATACCGTGGGAGATCAACAATCATGGAAAATACCAGAAAATGTACAATCTGAAATCACAAAATCTCCCGATGTAGAGATTTTACAAGGAAGAAGACAAAAGAAGAGGCATATACCTGCGACTGAATCATCAGTACCATTCAAGTCTACCAAATGCAGTCGATGTAAACAAGTGGGGCATAACAGAACAACTTGCTTGTCTTCTCCAGCACCTCATCCATATTCCAAGAAACACACTGAAAAATACTCCAAGTTTCAATAATCCTTGGTCTGAATTTAGACTTTCTTTATTGTATGACATAATTCAAATGTGATTTTTTTCATAGGAATAAAAAAAATAAGCTCTTGCACAATTTTATATTACTGCTAAAATATAAATCACTCATTTTTGTTGCGCAGGCTTACAGGTTTGGTTGCATTTTAAAAACGTACGCAATGACTTCTGCGAGAAAAAACTTCAGGTTACAGTATGTTAAATACATATTCTTAATCAAAAACACACACACACACCTACAAAAACTCACACAGACACACATATGCATACAACACACAAAAAGAAAAGCATGTACAAACAAAAGTTGTAGCATCTCTAAGCAACTAAGAAGTATAAATCAAATACCAACAAATAACAAGTATAATGCAATAGAAAGCTAAGAACAAAGAGGGTCACAATTATATTGACATAAAAAGAGGTGAAAACAACACACATATTTCAAAACTTCAGCTCTCTCGGCTGAAGTTATACAAAATGAAGCTAAAAAAACTTCAGCTCTATAGGCTGAAGTTAACAAAAAAAACACTAACAATCACCACCATTATCATCATCACCCTCATCATCGTCATCATCGTCGTCGTCATCATCATCATCATCATCATCATCACAGTACTCCTCAATTTCTCTAAATATCTGATCATCATCACTGTCGGAGATAACTATAGGGCAGTCGGGCAAAAGACCACTCAATCCAGGAAGATCAATCTTCAACTTGTCGAATTCATCACGTAGCTGACTTTGTTCGACGATTACTCTGTCCATAAGAGGAAGAAGAATCTTCAGCTTGTTTTGCAGCTTGGAATAGTCGATCAAGCTGGGAAACTTAAAACTATCAAACTGCTGCACAACCTTGTCGAACGAGGTTGAATAATCTCCACAACTACGTTCCAAGTTAAGCCTGTTCTGGAATGATTCATTTGCACAGAGCTTTGGTCTGATTCTCTCCCAATCAGCCTTTATTTCATTCCACAAAAGAATAAGATTAGCCATCGGTTTGTTATTGTACCATTCACACTTCAAACTCTCCCACTTCTTCATAATTTCATCCATATTAGGCTTACCACTTCCGCTTGCACCAGACATTTTTTCTTTAACAAATGCTGAAAGACTAAGGAATATGATAGAAGTCTATGAATGACTATGAAATTTTCAAGTGAAGAGATTGTTAATATAGACAAAGAGTTCACCTAATCAATTTAATCTATAAATGTAAAAGTAACTTTTCAGCTGTTTTTACTGTTTTACGTTCAAAGAAATGGAATGAGACAAGATTAGTAGGTGGTAAAAACAAGTATGTAGTAAATGCAAAAAGAAATGTAACTTCAGCCCTTGTAAAACCCACAGTTTTTATATAGTAAAAAAATAACTTCAGCACTTGGCAACTGAAGTTTTTTGTTGTATTCAATAGTTTTTGTGCTAAAGCTTTTTCGAAAAACTTCGGCCCAATGTGCTGAAGTTTTTTAGTATATTTTCTAAAAACTTCAGTCACTTGACAGCTGATGTTTTTAGTTGGTATTCAATTAGTATTTGTTCCTAAAGCATTTTCGAAAAACTTCGGCCCAATGTGCTGAAGTTTTTTAGTAGATTTTCAAAAACTTCACCACTTGGCAGCTGAAGTATTTTGTTGGATTCAATAGTTTTTGTCCTAAAGGTTTTTCGAAAAACTTGGCCCAATTAGTATATTTTCAAAAACTTCAGCACTTGGCAGCTGAAGTTTTTTGTTGGATTCAATAGTATTTGTCCTAAAGCTTTTTCGAAAAACTTCGGCCCAATATGCTGAAGTTTTTTAGTATATTTTCAAAAACTTCAGCACTTGGCAGCTGATGTTTTTGGTTGGATTCAATAGTTTTTGTCCTTAAGGTTTTTCGAAAAACTTCGGCCCCATAGGCAGAAGTTTTTTAGTATATTTTCGAAAACTTCAGCACTTGGCAGCTGAAGTTTTTTGTTGGATTCAATAGTTTTTGTCCTTCAGGTTATTCGAAAAGTATATTTTCAAAAACTTCAGCACTTGGCAGCTGAAGTTTTTTGTTGGATTCAATAGTTTTTGTCCTAAAGCTTTTTCGGAAAACTTCGGCCCAATGTGCTTAAGTTTTTTAGTATATGTCAAGAACTTCAGCACCTCATAAGCTGAAGTTTTTCTTTTGGATTCAATAGTTTTTTCTTAAGCTTTTTCAAGAAACTTCGGCCTAATTTGCTGAAGTTTTTTCGTATATTTCCAAAAACTACAGTACTTGGTCAGCTGAAGTTTTTCTATTGTATTCAATAATTTTTGTCCTAAAGCTTTTTCAAGAAACTTCGGCCTAATGTGCTTAAGTTTCTTATTATATTTCAAAACTTAAGCANAACCTATACCCTGTTTTTAAAAATATTGATTTCGTAACCAACTAACAGAAAATCCGTGTTAATATGACCATTATACCCCTTCCAAAATATATAAAAGTGTGTCTCTCCTCCGTATTCATAGATTCAAATTACATATCTCCTCCGTATCTCCTCCATCAGTCAGTTCCTCCTGAGAACGCGTCTCGTATTCAAATTCCATATTCAAATTCAAATTCAAATACATTGTAAGTATTTAAATTCATCTCCAGAATTCAAAATAATTTTTGAATTTTATGTTTTCTGGTTGTTTGACGAATTTCAGTGAAGGAATATAAATTCCATATTCAAATCAAATTCATCTCCAGAATTTAAAATGTTTTCTGATTAATTCACTGAATTCTAATTTAATGTGTGATATGTTAGTAACATATTGCACTAAAAAACTTCGGCCTAACAGCTGAAGTTTTTATTTATTACTTAAAAACTTCAGAAGGAGCCTGAAATTTTCCTCCTACACTGGCTAAATTAAAAAAAATGATATTGCACTAAAAAAACTTCGGCCAAGCAGCTGAAGTTTTTTTGTTATTACTCAAAAACTTCAGCAGGAGGCTGAAGTTTTCCACATACACTAGCTAAATTAAAAAAATCATATTGCACTAAAAAAACTTCGGCCTAACAGCTGAAGTTTTTTATTTATTACTTAAAAACTTCAGAAGGAGCCTGAAGTTTTCCTCCTACACTGGTTAAATTAAAAATTGATATTGCACTAAAAAAACTTCGGCCAAGCAGCTGAAGTTTTTTTGTCATTACTCAAAAACTTCAGCAGGAGGCTGAAGTTTTCCACATATACTGGCTAAATTAAAAAATCATATTGCACTAAAAACATCAGCAAGCACAAAACATTCAGCCATAAAAATAAAACACAAATTCAAATCCAAAAATAATGCCAAAACATGAAAAAAACTTCAGCTCCTATCCTAAAGTATCATTATCATCTGTTTAACTCTGAAAATTTTTAAAAATTTGAACGTCGAATCACAGAAGAATTTATAGAAATTACATTAACAACATGAACAACCTATCAAACTAAACCCTATCATAAATACATGAATATCAAAACCCAAAACCAGAAATTAAATTATAAAACAAAACCCAGAAAGTTAATGCAATGTACCTGTAATTAAATCGTAATATGGGAACAACGACGACTAGCAGTTGAAAATTCGAAAGAACGACGAAACCCATTTGATTTCTGAGAAGAGCAAATCGAAAAACGCGAATAACGGGAGAGAGAAACAGTAGAGCACTAGCGTATACTTGGAGAGAAAGTAGTCTTTTAATAAAAAGGGTAAAATAATCTTTTCAAATGGCTTTTAACAAAAAAGTGCGTATGTCTTAAGCTTTTTCAAGAAACTTCGGCCCAATATGCTGAAGTTTTTAGTATATTTTCAAAAACTTCAGCACTTGGTCAGCTTAAGTTATTGTGTTGGATTCAATAGTATTTGTCCTAAAGCTTTTTCGAAAAACTTCGGCCCAATGTGCTGAAGTTTTTTAGTATATTTTCAAAACCTTCAGCACTTGGCAGCTGAAGTTTTTTGTTGGATTCAATAGTTTTTGTCCTAAAACTTTTTCGAAAAACTTCGGCCTAATGTGCTGATGTTTTTTAGTATATTTTCAAAAACTTCAGCACTTGGCAGCTGAAGTTTTTTGTTGGATTCAATAGTATTTGTCCTAAAACTTTTTCGAAAAACTTCGGCCCAATGTGCTGAAGTTTTTTAGTATATTTTCGAAAAACATCGGCCAAGCAGCAGAAGTTTTTTTTTTTATTACTCAAAAACTTCAGCAGGAGGCTGAAGTTTTCCATATACACAGGCTAAATTAAAAAAATAATATTACACTAAAAAAACTTCGGCGAAGCAGCTGAAGTTTTTTGTTATTACTCAAAAACTTCAGCAAATTTTCCACATACACTGGCTAAATTAAAAAATCATATTGCACTAAAAACTTCGGCAAGCACAAAACATTCAGCCAAAAAAACAAAACACAAATTTAAATCCAAAAATAATGCCAAAACATGAAAAAAACTTCAGCTCCTATCCTAAAGTATCATTATCATCTGTTTAACTCTGAAAATTTTTAAAAATTTGAACGTCGAATCACAGAAGAATTTATAGAAATTACATTAACAACATGAACAACCCATCAAACTAAACCCTATCATAAATACATGAATATCAAAACCCAAAACCAGAAATTAAATCATAAAACAAAACCCAGAAAGTTAATGCAATGTACCTGTGATTAAATCGTAATATGGGAACAACGACGACTAGCAGTTAAAAATTCGAAAGAACGACGAAAACCGTTTGATTTCTGAGAAGAGCAAATCGAAAAACGCGAATAACGGGAGAGAGAAACAGTAGAGCACTAGCGTATACTTGGAGAGAAAGTAGTCTTTTAACAAAAAAGGGTAAAATAGTCTTTTCAGATGGCTTTTAACAATAAAGTGGGTATGGGTGCAAACAGAAAGACAAAGCGGGTACAGGTTAAAAAGGAGCGCCCAAATAGGGCGCCCCGTGCAATTTTTACTATCTTATTTTTCTGATTATACTATCTTATTTTTCTGGCTCACTGTTCATCAGACTTGTCTTTTCTCTTTACTGTTCTTACTTTATTGTTCTTGGTTCATCTATACTGGTTTGATTCATGCATTTCTTTCATCTATACTTTATACTTCTTGATTATTAATTGGTATTGAACTAAATCACATATCTTTAAAACCACAAATTAAATTTAATTATTACTCGTATTTTCGAGGTAAACAGTTTGGCTCCCACTGTGGGGCTAAAGATAATGATGATTATTTCATTACTGATTCTCATTACACACGTTATTTTTACACTTTTTCTTGTCAAGATTTTCTGATTCTCAGGATTAAACATGTCAAACTCGCAAAATGCACCTGTTCATGACAACGAAGGTCTTGGATTTCATGGGGAAAACAAAAATGTAGGGGTCGGTGTACCACCGATAAACCCTGGGGATGTGCCAAATGTGGAACCAGTTGACGTTAGTTCGCACATTGCTTTAAATGCAGATTTAGTCGCAGACCCCGGAGGAAGTGTACGTAGGGAAGCCCGATCTGGGGGCCAAGGAACACCAGGTATAGGAGATGGCGGAGTCAGCCTCCAAGTGATATTCGAGATGCTGCAAGCTCAGCAGATCGCCATCCCTCAACTTCAGAGTCAGAATAAACCTTCGAGCATAGCTGAACCAGAAAACACTCGACGTGTTGAACCGGCGCCAGAGAGGCCGAAGGAAAATGACTTAGGGACTAATCCCACCATTATGAAAATGCTCGAAGAGCTCACCAAGAGGATTGAGTCTGGGGAAAAGAAGATGGAAGACAACGACAAAAAGGTGGAAACTTATAACTCCCGTGTTGACCAGATACCGGGGTCACCTCCAGTCTTGAAGGGTTTAGATGCCAAAAAGTTCATACAAAAACTGTTCCCTCAGAACGCGGCTCCCATGCCCATTCCTAAGAAGTTTCGCATGCCTGATATACCCAAATATAACAGGACAACCGACCTTAACGAGCATATTACTTCATACACTTGCGGGATCAAACAAAATGACTTGAATGAGATGAGATCGAATCAGTATTGTTAAAAAAGTTTGGGGAAACATTGTCGAAAGGAGCCATGATTTGGTATCATAACTTGCCTCCTAACTCTATTGATTCATTTACTATGTTAGAAGACGCCTTCGTGAAAGTACAAGTCGGGGCCACAAATGTGGCAACAAGAAAGTCAGACGTCTTCAAGATAAAACAAAGGAACGACAAGATGTTGAGGGAGTTCGTGTCTAGGTTTGAGATGGAGCGAATGGAATTGCCACCAGTCTCGGATGATTGGGCAGTACTAGCTGTTATGCAGGGTTTGAACGAGAGGAGTTCGATCGCGTCTCAACAATTAAAGCAGAATTTGATCGAGTACCCAGCTGTGACGTGGTCGGACGTACATAACCGTTACCAATCGAAGATCAGGGTCGGGGACGACCAGTTGGGAGCCCCCTCGACTTCAGTTCATCCTAATAGATTGGCAACCAAACCCCCGAGGGATACAGACAGGGAATCAAGATCGAACAAGGGACGGTATCAGCCATATGTCGATCGGAGAAACAACGGTTCGGGTCGTAACTCTCCTCGAAATGATCGGAGAAACGATCGAGGTCAAAGCTCTCGGGGCTCATAAGTAAGAGCGGGTTCGATAAGCACACCGACCCCGCGGAGGCACCTCGATTGTCAGAGTATAATTTCAGTGTAGACGCATCAGGGATTGTGTTAGCTATTGGAAGATTCAAAGATACCAGATGGCCCAGGCCTATACAGACCGATCCTTCTCACAGGAATCCAAACTTGATGTGTAAGTATCATGGCACACATGGCCATAGGACCGAAGATTGCAGGCAGCTAAGGGAGGAGGTAGCTCGATTGTTCAACGAGGACCACCTTTGAGAATTTCTCAGTAATCGAGCTAAAAACCAATTCAGGGAGAGAGATGCAAGAAAAAATGAGCAGGAAGAACCACAACATGTAATCCATATGATCGTTGGCGGTGTCAATGTCCCGTAAGGACCTTTGTTCAAACACACCAAGGTATCGATCACTAGAGAAAAATGGACTCGGAGCTATGTGTCCAAGGACGCCTTATCATTCTTTGACGAGGAAGCGGAAGGCATATCTCAGCCGCACAATGACGCCCTGGTAATTTCTATCCTTTTAAGTAAAATTCAAGTTAAACGTGTTCTAGTGGATCCAGGAAGCTCAGCGAACATAATCAGATCGAGGGTCATAGAACAGCTCGGCCTACAGGACCAGATTGTACCTGCATCCCAGGTCCTAAATGGCTTTAACATGGCAAGCAAAACAACAAAACGGGAGATAATCCTGCCAGTCAACGTAGCCGGGACCATAGAAGATACAAAATTCCATGTCATCGAAGGCGACGTGAGGTATAATGCACTCCTCGGGAGACCATGGATACACAACATGAGGGCAGTACCTTCAACTCTTCATCAAATGATGAAGTTCCCAACGGAGGATGGTGTGAAAAAGGTCTACGGAGAGCAACATGATGCAAAGGAAATGTTTGCAGTCGATGAAGTGACGCCGATACCAGAGCCTTCGACCTCGGAGAAACCGAGCATTAAAGGTAAGCAGGCGGCTAAATAGCAATCACCGCCCTCAGCCTCGACGGAATCGGAGCAACAGGTAATCGAAGACGAAGAAGAGAATTTCCTTACTCCTTGAACCTTCGTCATTCCCGAAGAGTCCGATGCAACCAAATCAACTGTCGAGGGACTGGAGCAGGTCATACTGATCGAATACATGCCCGAGAGAAAGGTATACCTGGGAACGAGATTAACCCCCAAACTCAAGAAAAAACTCATTCGATTTCTTATTGATAATATGGATTGCTTTGCTTTGTCCCATTTAGATATGACAGGGATTCCATCGGAAATAACAACACATCGGTTAAGCCTCGACCCCAGGTTCAAACCGGTAAAGCAAAAGAGAAGGCCCCAGTCTGAGGTGAAACATACATTCATAAAGGACGAGGTAACCAAACTCCTTAAAATAGGGTCTATTCGGGAGGTAAAATTCCCTGAATGGTTAGCCAACGTAGTTGTAGTTCCTAAAAAAGGAAATAAACTTAGAATGTGCGTAGATTACAAGGATTTAAACAAAGGATGTCTGAAAGATTCTTTCCCACTGCCCAACATCGATCGTATGATCGATGCCACGGTCTGCCATGAGATCCTAAATTTTCTCGACGCCTACTCCAGGTACAATCAAATTCAGATGAACCCAGAGGACCAGGAAAATACTTCATTTATCACTAAATTTGGAACTTATTGTTACAATGTAATGCCCTTTGGGCTAAAAAATGCAGGAGCTACATATCAACACCTAGTTAACAAAATGTTCGAAGAACAAATAGGTAAAACAATGGAAGTTTACATTGATGATATGTTGGTTAAGTCCCTGCGCACTGAGGACCATTTAACTCATTTGCAGGAAACATTCAAAATTTTGAGAAAGTACAACATGAAGCTTAACCCGGAGAAATATGCCTTCAGAGTCGGCTCGGGTAAATTCCTCGGTTTCATGGTCTCGAATCGGGGTATTGAAATTAATCCTGACAAGATCAAGGCCATCGAGGATATCACGGTCGTGGATAGTGTGAAGGTCGTGCAAAGGCTGACTGGACGAACAGCTGCTTTGGGTCGATTCATTTCGAGGTCATCAGATCGAAGTCACCGGTTCTTTTCCTTTCTTAAAAGAAGAATGATTTCGCGTGGACCTCGGAATTCCAACAAGCCTTGGAAGAATTGAAGCGATACTTATCGAGCCCGTCTTTGCTTTACACCCCGAAGGTAGATGAAAAACTTTACTTATACTTGGCAGTATCCGAGATAGCGGTAAGTGGGGTACTAGTTCGAGAAAAGCAAGGTACGCAATTTCCTATTTATTATGTAAACCGAACTCTAGGAGATGCTGAAACTAGCTACCCTCACTTAGAAAAATTTGCACTTGCATTGATAAGCACACCTAGAAAGCTAAAACCATATTTTCAATGTCATCCCATATGTGTATTAATAACTTAGCCCCTTTGAAATTTTTTGCATAAGCCCGAGCTATCGGGCCGGTTGGCCAAATGGGCCGTCGAACTTAGCGGGTACGATATCGAGTATCAACCCCGAACGGCCATCAAGTCGCAAATCATAGCTGACTTCGTGGCCGATTTTACGCCGACCCTCGTACCCGAAATGGAGAAAGAACTCCTGCTAAGATCGGGTACATCATCGGGGGTATGGACCCATTTCACGAACGGTGCCTCGAATATGAAAGGGTCCGGGCTTGGCATTGTATTAAAGCCACCTACGAGTGGCACCATTAGACAATCTATCAAAACTTCTAGGTTGACTAATAATGAGGCGGAGTATGAGGCCATGATTGTAGTTCTTGAGCTAGCTAAGAGCTTGGGAGCAGAAGTCATTGAAGCCAAGTGCGATCCACTATTGGTGGTAAACCAAGTAAACAAGAGTTTTGAGGTTCAAGAGGACAGGATGCAAAGGTACTTGGATAAGCTACAGGTAACTCTGCATCGCTTCAAGGAGTGGACTTTGGATCACGTGCCTCGAGAACAAAATGGTGAGGCCGATGCACTTGCTAACCTGGGATCCTCAGTTGAAGAAGATGATATCGTCCTGGGGACTGTCGTCCAATTATCAAGGTCTGTGGTTGAAGAGGGTCATGCCGAGAGGAGGAATAAGTACATCGATTATTTGAAAAATGGAAAACTCCCATCGGACCACAAAGAGTCGAGGGTCCTACCAACCAAGGCTGTTAGGTTCGCATTAGATGAAGATGGAATATTGTACAGGAGAACGTTCGATGGACCATTAGCGGTATGCTTAGGGTTGGGGGACACCGGTTACGTTCTACGAAAAATCCACGAAGGTACTTGTGGGAATCACTCCGGCGCCGAGTCTTTAATTCACAAAATTATCAGAGCAGGGTATTACTGGGACAGCATGGAGAAAGATACTAAGGAGTTTGTCAAAAAATGTGATAAGTGCCAGTGGTTTGCACCAATGATCCATCAGCTCGGGGAACAACTCCACTCGGTTCTATCCCCGTGGCCTTTCATGAAATGGGGAATGGACATAGTCGGTCCTCTACCAACGGCCCCAGGTAAAGCCAAATTTATTTTGTTTATGACTGATTATTTTTCTAAATGGGTGGAAGCACAAGCCTTCGAGAAGGTCAGAGAAAAGGAAGTTATTGACTTCATTTGGGACCACATCATATGTCGGTTCGGGATGCCTGCCGAGATTGTATGTGACAATGGAAAGCAATTCGTCGGCAGCAAGGTGACGGAATTCCTCGAAGCATATAAAATAAAGAGGATCTTGTCAACACCGTATCACCCAACTGGAAATGGACAGGCCGAGTCCACAAACAAAACTATCATTCAAAACCTAAAGGAAAGGTTGGACGATGCAAAGGGAAAATGGAGAGAAGTTCTACCCGAGGTCCTTTGGGTGTATCGAACAACATCGAAGTCTAGCACGGGGGCTACTCCATTTTGTTTAGTATATGGCTCCGAGGCCCTTATCCCTGTCGAGGTCGGAGAACCCAGCGCCAGGTTTCGACATGCATCGGAGGAGCCAAATCACGAGGCTATGAATACTTGCCTCGAGCTATTAGATGAAAAACGAGAGGCATCACTTGTTCGGATGGCAGCACAGAAACAAAGAATTGAGAGATACTACAATAGAAGGTCCAACTTCAACACTTTGGAATCGGGGACTTAGTTCAACAAAAAGTCACCCTCAATACTCGAGAACCGAATGAAGGGAAACTAGGCCCGAATTGGGAAGGACCGTACCGAGTCCTCAGAATTGTCGGTAAAGGATCTTTCAAACATAGCACAATGGAAGGCAAACAACTGCCAAACAATTGGAACGTATCACTACTCAAGCGATACTATTGCTAAGGTATGACTTTCTCTTTTCGTCCATTTGAATTTGAAACTAACCCATTGCAGGTGTTCGATCGAAGCTATCGAAGGCACCTTTTTACACGAAGGCCTTAGGTTTTAAAGCATGTGTTGCGCTCTTTTTCCGTTAGATCGGATTTTGTCCCAAATGGGTTTTACCGGCGAGATTTTTAATGAGGCAACAACTATATGCTACCTAAGGAGAACTCAACAGTATCCAAGTCTTCTTTTCAATCAACCTCGAATACTGGGGGGCATCACCCTCAGAGGTCATATTTTCGAGGAAAATACTTCACGCCTAAGAGGGCCTCGATAGGAGAACTTTGCAATGGGCCAAACGGTCAGATGAACTGTGTCCATATAGAATAGTTGAGCCCCGACGGCAAAACATGTACGCATGTATCAATTACTCAAACAAGCATTCCTTCTATATCAAAACACTTTATGTCCCAAAGAAGTCTACTATTATACGAGCTCTACACTTACAATTCTACGAGAAACGGCCCAAGGGCCAAAATGCAAATACACCCCGAATACTCGGGGACTGTCATCGACAGTCAACACATCCGAGTCATCAAAAACTCGAACTCATAAGACCTTAAAGAGGCATCCCCTCGATATAAAGGCCAAGGCCATCATACTCGGGGACTAACCTTTCGAACAAGTTCGAAAGGTTATCGGGAAACAAGTCCAAGAGACATATCCGAAGGCTACGACCATATCAAAGACTATATAAAAAGACTACAGTCATATAAAAAGCTACGGCCGAAATAATGTGGCTCGGAGACGTACGACTTCCGCCATAAATCAATGGCCTTCAAACACTTTGAAAAAACCGGTTAAATTAGGCTACCCTCGGCAAAAACAAAACATAAAGGGCTTCGATATAATCAGCCCTTGAATAATTTAAAGGCTTCGATAACATCAGCCTTCGGAAAAAAAAAACCTCAAGAGGTATTCGATTATGTTTACACAAACAAATTACTAATAAAGTTCCGATCCGTCGAACATTCGAAAAACCCAATGGGTACAAAAAAATATATGCTAAGGCATAGATAAATTTTCATTAAGTCTTTTAGCCGAAAAGAGGGAAAAATTATAGCCATTTTAGAGGCCGAATTGGCCCAACTTAAAAGAGCTTAAGGGCCAACCTAAAAGATCCTATGGGCCGATGTAAAAGATCCTAAAGGCCAAAACATATAGGGTTCGAGACATTGTTCTCACTCAACCCGAACTCAAGAGTCCCTCCATCCCGAGCTCGCGTCAAATCAACTTAAGCGTAGCTCGAGGATTAACAAAAACCTTAAGAGGTATTCTATTATAAAGATCGCCCATTGATCAATAAAAAACCTAAGAGTTTATTATATTCTGAGTTCAGGCCAATACTCAGACTGATCATTAAAGTTATAACATCAAATGAAGACGAGACGGAATTATCCAAGATGAAGCAAAGAGATCCTTTTATATTTATAAGAGGTGCTTACAAGAGATATTTTACAATACCCACGAGGGCTCCTTGCACAAAAACACAAAAACAAAATAAAGAAACCTAAATCTACTCCGGAGCCACATCTTCGGCAGCTACATCTTCGGGAGCCGCATCTTCGGGAACCTCCTCCTCGGGGACTTCGTCTTCGTCTCCTCCACTCTCGGAGCCACTAGCTGAATCCTCGTCATCAGAAAGCAAAGCGGCAACCTCTTCTTCCAAAGTCTTTGTTTTTCAATGTCGGCTGAGAGGTCGAAGCCGCGAGCGTGCACCTCCTCGAGAGTTTCTCTCCGGGACTGTCGCCTGGCATGGTCGAGTGCACATGATAGCTTAACTTCGGCCACAACAGAGATCTCATTTGCCCGGGTGTTAGCTGCTTCAGCGTCAGCTCGGTACGAAGATACAAATGCCTCTGCGTTAGATTTAGCCTTGGCAAGCTCAGGTGCAGATTTAGCTTCGAGCTCCTCGATTCTGCAGCTTCGAGCCAGGCTTTCCTTCTTTACACTCTGAAGCTGGCATTCAATTGAAGCCACCTGCTCCCGAAGAGTATCTTTCTCCGAGGTGAGACGGTCCATGCCTTGTCTCCACCCTAGGGTCTCGGCCTCCTTCATCTTGAGCACCTCTCGGAGCTGCTCCGCCAGCTCGCCCTTTTGTTGAGCCTGCAAAGTTGAAGAGTTAGCCACCCGATCGGACAAATTCATAAAAAAACTCAAAGGGTATATTACCTTTTCGACAATCTCGGTCTGTTCTTGACGAGCCTTCGCCAGTTCGGCTCGAAGATCGCTGATCTCCCCCTCCTTTTTGAGATAGAGAATCTTAAGGCCGTCCCTCTCTTCCGAGAGCTTCTTGAGCTCGGCCTTACATCGAGCAAGCTCAGCTCGAGACTTGGAAAACGCTTCTCGATGGAGCGTCACAGCCTTCACAAAAAGGAAAAGTTAGACTCAGAATAACAGGGATAAAACGCAGGCATGATCCTAAGGGCAGGAACTTACTTGCTTGAAGAGCGGTTAGGCCTCATCAAAAATAAAAGAAGCATTTGGGTCGGGACCATCTTCGATCCCTGCAAGGCACTCTCGAAAGATATCGTGCCCTTCGTGGCTCGTCCCCACATCAGGAGTTCGCATGTTCCGAGCATCTCGGAATTGCCCCTTGGAGAACTCAGGACCAGGCGATGATTCATCCACGTTAATTATCCCTAGCGATCCACTCGGGGCATTCTCTTCTCTTTGAAGGGCCTCGGGACCGGGCCCCTCGGTCTCACCCTTCAAATGACCTCCAAGACGAGGTGTTCTTTTGCTGCCCGATGGTTCGGGGACTTTGCTCAAACTCCACTAGGAGATTTCTTCAGTCCTAGAATGAACCGCATCATCCACCATCGGTTCGGCAGACTTCAAAGCGTTAGTGCTTCCTCTTTTTCGAACTACCAGTAGGCAGTCACATCTTCCCCCTCTTCCTCCTCATCCCGAATGCGTTGGGCCGTTTTTGGAAATAGGGCCATAGTATCGGCCTTAGTTTTTCGAGCCTTGCTTTTCTTTGGCTTCGGGGAATTTGCAGGCGACCCCCTCTTTCTTTTCTTTTCTTTGGAAGGCTTTGGGATCTCTTCTTCACCGGGCGGGGGTGGCCTCATAGCAACGGCGTCTCCGAGGCCTGCATAAAGACAAAGTAGGTATTTCTCTGAGAAACACAAATAAGCAAACAAGAAAACTCACCATGGTTTTTAGCCTCCCATCGACCTTTGGCCAGGTCACACCAGCTGCGCTCCGCGTACAAAGAAGTAGAGGCCAGTTTCTGAGCCCAACCTTCGAGGTCTAGGACCGCACCAGGGAACCACGCAACAGCTACACCATCGAAAAAGGGTTAGACCGAGAAAAAGATGAGGTCGAGAAAGAGAAGGGAAAGCAGGGTATAAAGTCACTATCGATAAGCATGTACTTATGTTTCATATTCCATTCCTTGGGGAATGGCATCCTCTCAGCAGGAATCAGGTCGGAGGTCCTGACTCGGATAAACCGGCTCATCCATCCTCGATCTTTGTCTTCATCGATGCTAGAGAAGATAGATTTAAAGGATCGGCGTTGCAGCTTTATCAGGCCACCTCGATAAAGGCAAGGGCTGTACAGCCTGATCAGATGGTCGAGGGTAAAAGGAATCCCCTCGATCTGGCTCGAGAAGTATCTGATCAGATTGATGATTCGCCAGAATGAAGGGTAGATCTGGCCAAGCGTCACTCGGTATTATTGGCAAAAATCAAGAATAACTGGATCAAACCCAGAGCTGGATCGGCAGGGCCCAACGTGAATGGGTAGGTATGTATACACGCTTAAGTACCCTGCTTTATGAGTAGTGATGTCCTCTTCAGGGGAAGGGATCACTATATCTTTGTTCTCTCTGTTGCAATCCTTTTTCACCTGCTCGATCTCATCTTCTGTTATCAAACAGATATATCGGGACATGGGCTCACATCGGCCTGGTGTCGATGCAGGTTTTTCGATTTTGAAATCGGATGTTGTTTCACACGGGGGGAATACAGTCCTCGATATGAGGTGGCACCACCGTTTTACTTCTGGCCTGCCGTGATGATGAAGAGGCTTTTTCTTTTTGGGGAATAGATTTAGATGTTTTAGCCATTATGCTTTAGAAATTCAAGAGAAGAGAAAAGGGTGATGGTGAAGTAAGAACAAATTCAGAGAAGGGTGAACTCGGAGAAGTTGAATGAGCTAATGAGATTTTGAGAACGATTTGAGAAGCAAAGTTTGCAAAATTGTGAAGTTGGCCTATTTATAGAAGTCGCTTAAGCGTATTGGGGAAGCCAAATAGCCGACCACCAGCCGCCCCAATTAATGACTTTGGGAACTGCACGAAAGCGACCTTTCAGTCACTTCAGCCGCTGACATCACGAGATTGACATCAAGATCAAGGCGTCAGGGCATCGAAGATCAAATCGTTTCTTATCGACCGACTCTAAGAAACGCGGGGACTATCTGTATACAGTCAAAATCATATGCCTTTGATCTATAGGCTCGAGGGGTCGTCTTAAGACCGAGTTCAAGCAAGGTCGAGTTTGAGCCGATGGACCAGACTCGAGCTCGAAGATAGGATGCAATGCCCGAGGATCGAAGTACGATGAATACCGAAGCCGAGTATGCTCGACCCCGAAATAATGCCGTTATGGATCTCTAACAGAATGAGCGAGATTTCTGCCACGCCCCCAAAATTATGGCGCAAATCTTGAAATAGAATTGTACGATTCCATATTAGGCGGTTAGACAACTGTCCCAATAAGATTCCTTACTGTAAATGGAAATGTACCTTATTTAAGGTACCCCTATTATATAAAGGGAACCCCAATCATTTGTAAACATCATCCAATCATTGGCAAAGAATATACTATCTTATTTTTCTGGCTCACTGTTCATCAGACTTGTCTTTTCTCTTTACTGTTCTTACTTTATTGTTCTTGGTTCATCTATACTGGTTTGATTCATTCATTTCTTTCATCTATACTTTATACTTCTTGATTATTAATTGGTATTTAACTAAATCACATATCTTTAAACCACAAATCAAATTTAATTGTTATTTGTATTTTCGAGGTAAACAAATGTGTAGCCATAAGAGAAAGTGGAAAACAAGGAAGAAGCAAGATCATGATCATGACCTCTAAAAAGGAGGCAACAAATGGGGTATAACATAAGAAAATAAGCTCCTTAGGATCCCTCCGCCTTTTACAAGTTTATCATGTAGGTGTCTTGTCATAGCCTTGACACTACTTCGTCGAGGTTTGGCTCGACACTTACGAGTACATGGGGTCGGTTGTACTCATACTATACTCTACACTTCTTGTGCAGATTTTGGTACCGGTCCTAGCTGTCCGTGAGTTGGAGCAGTTTGGATTTGCTCATTCGGAGACTCTAGGTAGATCTGCTGGCATCCGCAGAACTTGAAGTCCCCTTCTATTTTTCTTATTTCACTGTTTCTTTCCTTTCAAACAGTTGTAATTCTTTCAGACTTTGTTTGTAGTAGTTTCTAGAAGCTCGTGGGTTGTGACTCCAGATCCGATATGTAGTAGATATTATGGGCATTTATATTATTCCGCGCTCGATTTTATTTCATTTTGGTTTAATGGACTGTATCTATTAAATTGAATAATAATTGACTTAACGGTTCTCAAACATTGGCTTGCCTAGCAAGTAAGATGTTACGCGCCATCACGGTCCCGAGGTAGAAATTCCGGATCGTGACATTTAGCAATAAATTAAATATGTTTTTTAAGGAAATTTTATTTTGAATTGATAATTAAACGACAAAATGTTCTTATATCAATTTCCATTAAGATTTCATTGAAAATCATTTACAAATTCTACTTTTTAAATTTAACTATGATTCGGTTTGAATAAGTAAAGGACAATGTATTAATATGGTATGGATGGCAGGAAAGTGGGGCTACTGTGAAGCGTCGGTGGACAGAAGGGGAAGATTTTAATAAATGAGCAAAATGTGTGTATTAATGTAAATGAGTCCTAAAATGTAGGGGCCAGCCTACAGTTTATGGACAAACTCAAAATAGTAGTACTTTGTTTTTGTTTTTCTATCCGATGTCCGGTATCCGTATTGGAGTCGAATTATATCCGGATTCGCACCACGTAGGGCTCCATTTTGGGAAAGCGTCCCTACCAAGGATTTTTCTATACCTAGGGCTCGAACCTAAGACCCCTGGTTAAGGCAAGTACAATCTCATCCGGTGCACCATATTCTTTGGTGGTCAAATTAGTATTTTTGTTTCTGTGGACTGTGACTGTAGTTTTCAATTGCTATAAATTATGCTATTTCTACTTGTGCTGCTTTAAATTTTTCTTGCTGTAATACGAAAATATCAGCATAAACAAGTCAAATATCTGTATAAAATACACAAGAAACAATTGTAATAAGTTATCACTATCAAGACAGGCAACATGTAATTGCAAATTAAAAAAGAGTAGTCCGGTGTACAAAAATATCCTCCGTTCATGCAGGATCTCGTGAAGGGCCATACCTCAAGAGGTATTGATGTAAATACTCTACCCTAATACAAACATTAGCGACTAATGCAATAGCTAAACCCATAATTTATAGGCCACACGGAGAAAATTTTATCGTTACTTCAAGCTCCCGTTCGCAACATGTAACTGTATTTCTTTTCTCAAAGTATTTTTCTACCAAACATAAAAAGACAATGAAGGAGAAAAAGATTTTTAAGTAATCCACCATGTCAGTCTAGTGTGAGAGTCAAAGTGAACCTCCATTATGATCTTGTCCCAATAAAGCTCGTTTTTTTTATATGTCAAAAATGTGAAAGAATGGTGATGATTTCATAGAACTTTCCATGAAAAATGTGCTAGTTTAATAAGGGCTGATTTATAATATTATTTACGAATTCACGTAAGTTCAAACTTTTACTTAGATCTTCTATATTAATTTATAAATATTTAACACTAAATTTAACTATTATTATTATTATAAATTAATTAAAAAATGCGATAGAAACCCATAAATTTTAAATGTTGAATCATGCGTAATTCGGTACAATTAGGGGTCGCTTGGTATGCAGGATAAAGTGGGATAAGATGTGAGATTAAATTTATATCATGTTTGGTTGATGGTATAACCGTCAACCAAACATATTATAAATTTAATCTCAGTCTTAATACAGGATATCCCACCTTATCCCATCAAACTTGGGATTATATTATTTCACCTTCCAGGTAGAATGAATTAGTCCAGAAATTATATAATCTTGAAATAATTTAATCCGCGTATCAAACGATTACTACTAGGAAAGTAGCAGCTACAGTCTGCAGCTAAGAAAGAGGCAACAGTGCTTTGGTAAGTTTGCACTGCACAATGCACATAATATGAGTTCCTTCACTTTAACCATAGATTTGAGATTCGAGCCCTGAACATAAAGTTCTCTTTGACGGAAAGAGCTAATTTTATTGCGCAAATACAAATTAGTCGAGTTAGTGAATTGCGGACACCAAATACACATAAGGATATATTACTTTCTTATAAGGTTTAAGGAGATTGTTTTTCTTTTTTCCCCCTTTTGAGATACTATTTGGCCATTGCTACTAGGTAGTTGAAATAGTAAATACTCCACCAATAGTACAACCAATTATGACTTCACATAGGAAATCCCACTGATAACACCAAATCAGTACTGCAACTGCCAGCCATTGAATTCACACTCAGGGGTAGTTTGGTACGAGTCATAAATTTATAATAAGGTATAGTGCTGGTATAAAAATTTAATATCACCCTAATATTCGTTTAGTTAGCAAACCAGGTATAAATTATCGCAGAATTAAAATTAATACCGGGATAACTTATACCTTATAGAGGGTGGGGTAATTAGCACCGGTATAACTTATACATTCTTCTTACAAATTACGCAATTGTCATATTTAATACTCCAACATACCAAACAATGGTTAGAAACAATCCCAGCATAACTAATCCCAGCATAACTTATATCAGTATAACTTATCCCGGCATAAGCCGTATTCAAACCAAACGACCCCAACGGCCCAACATCGAATCAAGAATTTAGAGTTAGCGAATTCAGAATAAATATAATATTATTATATGCATTTTACTCTCTTTTTTGCATAGGCAAAATACATACTTTACCCATCGACCTTATCCCCAAATTCCTCTTACACACCTGTTAAAGACGGGAATTATATTACACACCAAAACTTTTAAAGGTGTGTCAATTACACACCACTTTGGTGTTTGACCACATTTGTTTAAAGATTGTTATTACACGCGCCAATCAATATCTGACACGTGTCATAAATCGGAAAAAAAATTGAAAAAACAACCTCAGCACCCCCCCCCCTCCACCCCCTCTCCTCATATTCCCAAAGAAAAAAATACAGAAAAGAAAAAAACCCCACCCCCTCCTCATCTCCCCAACCCCATCATCTTCTCCACCACCACCGTAGTACCACCAACTCTTCCACTACAAGCACCTTCTTCTCTAACCATAGATTCAACTCTTTGCCCGATTTTTAACAAGTTTTAACAACATCCATCACAAATCCTTATACAAATTTCAAATTCAAGCTCAAACCCAAAGCTTCAAACTTGTTAATGGTGTTTTTTGAATTTTATCAAAATTAATCACCTAAGTAAATTTTTATTCAACAATAATTACGAATTCTAACTAAATTTTCTAGGTCATGGAACACCAAAATCAACAAGAACCAATTAAATTTTCAAGCTGAGAACGTTGGGGTGTGGGTTGGGGAAGAAGACATAGGTTATTTTTTTTCTTTAAAAAGGGGAAAAACAAAAAAAAAAATTAATTTAAGATGAATTTTATAGTTTTTACGCGCCTCTTTTATGTGTAATACACGCGTGTGACACATGGCAAACGAGGTGTGTAATTGACACACTTTTAAAAGTTTTGGTGTGTAATACTATTCCCGTATTTAACAGGTTTGTAAGAAAGATTTGAGTACAAGATCGATGAATAAACTATATATTTTGCCTTTTGCATAAAGGTAAGTTCATTGTCCAAGAATCAAAAAATAATAAATTAAGTTGAACCCACAAACTCAAATCCATCTATGTTTCGTAGATGAGTTTTCATGTCCTTGTTTACAGTCCTAATATATATAAAATAAAATATTCTAACGGCTTCTATATTTGGTAACAACTAAAAATATACTTATATTTCTCCTATTTTAATTGGGTAATTATTTATTAGACTGAAAAATAAAAATAAAAATACGTGAAATAAGAAAATACTACCAAAAAATTTATTTTCCGACCACTATGATTTTTGTGTCAGGTAGTGAAAGTTTTATGATTTTTGTGTGAGAAAATAAAGTTGTATGACTTTGGTGAAAAAAAAGTCATAATTATATGATTTTTATGTGAGAAAACAAAATTATATGACTTTAGTGAAAAAAAGTCATAGTTATATGTCCAATTATGAAATTTACCCTACTATTTCTCTACCGTTCTTACTTGCTCTTATGAAATGAAGTCGAAAAGATTGAAAAAATCAGTAATTCACAATCTCTTGTGAAAAGTTAGGAACTACTAGTAATTTTTTTCAAAAAATCAATTAATTCGATATCGATCACTTTAGAAGCTGTTTGATAAAATAAAATTACTAGAGAAGTGTGCAAACTTGATTTTTCAAATAAATACCAACCCAATATTTTTCTGACTTTTTTCACATGGAAGGTGAAACAATACAAAATGCTCTCAAAGGTGAACCTTAAAAGATCCCATCTTTGGAAAAGATTATTCTATAGTGTTTGATTGACCTTACAAGTAGGCAGGGGCGGATGTAGCCTTTCGGTTACAGGTTCAACTGAATTGACGCATTTCTGATGCCACCTTCTTTTATATCGTAATATTTGAATCAGTTTGTGCACACTTCGACTATTGTATTTAGTATATGTTACTACTTTATACTAACTGTTCTATCGAGTATCTACTCCTTTTGTGAAACAATATTTGTGCTTGATTTGGATGGATGTGTAGAACATGAGAAATTGAAGATAGAAAAGCCTACAATAAAGTGGATGACCTTGTTAAAGTGGGTTCGAAGACATCCATTTTGGATAAAGAATCTAATGCTCAAAGGATTAATATAGGCCCAAAAAGAAATAAATAGTACTCCTAGAATGTGATAGAAGAATAAGAATCACATTTTGCATTTTCTTGTGTCTTAATTAGGAGACATTCAATAAAATTGAAGAGTCAATTCGAGCACTGAGAATAAAGAATCTTTTGTTAAAGGCTGTCGTAACATCCTTAATGTGCCTATTTGGTGCGAATTTAAATTAATTGAGCAAATAAATTTTGAATACCAGATTATTAATTAATTAATCAAGTACGAACGGAAATGATTAATTATGACTCAGAATGTCTCGTATTATTATTTTTACTTTTCATTTTCTAGGCTGATGGATTGGATAGTATCCTTTTACACATGGTGGCTCGTGGATCATTGTAGGTGTTATTTGGGCCATAAGGATATGTTGGGCAACTTGATGGGCTCGTTGTATCCCAAAAGAGTCCATAAGAATGTACAAAGCGTTCCGCGTTCAATTGAATTAGTTGGCCCAAGACAACATATAGAGACAGCGAAAGAGGCAACCCAATGTACAAAGCGTTCCGCGTTCATGCGGGGCCTAGAGAAGAGCCACACCCCAAAAGATTAATCTAAAGTCCGGGTTAAGAGGCGCATTCAATAAAATTTTAACATGTAATCATAAGAAAAAGTGGAAAACAAGGAAGAAGCAAGATCATGATCATGACCTCTAAAAAGGAGGCAAGAAATGGGGTATAACATTAGAAAATAAGCTCCTTCGGATCCCTCCACCTTTTACTAAAAGTCTTGAGTTCGAGCTCTAGAATGGAAAAAAATCGAGGAGGGAATGCTCCTTTTTAATGAACCTTATGGGGGAGCGAATTCGAATAAGTCGGGACTCCAAAGGTAGGTGTAGAACCACGAGGAAAATTTTAATACATATATAGGGTTGAGTCAACACGATTAGATTCTAATGAACCCATAAGTTATACACGAGATCCTCTCCTGCCTGAAAATGAAGAACTTCTTGGTGGAAGACGTTTTACTTTTACCCCTCTTAATTAGTGTGACTACTTGACGCAAATTCGAATTAGTCAAACCAATGAACTACGAATACGAAATGGTTAGATCTCCCCAACTATGATTTATTTATGTCGAATTAAGAAACTCTCTGTTACATATTTCTGGCTTGAAAACTTCCAAACTGGGTTTTTAAACTTTAATTTGATCAACGCAATAGAATTTATACTGCATATGAAGCGAGAAACCATACTAATTACACGTAGAAAATACGTCATTATGAGAAGAGACAAAGCCATGATTTAAAGCTAATAGGTTCGAGATTCTAGCCTTTTAAGTTATTGGGTTCCAAATTAATAAGTTACACATTTCCTAATAGTTTGTTTAGACAAATATAGACTTGAACCAAAGTTACTTGGTTCAGCCGAACCCGTAATCGGCATATGCTAGCTCCGCCCCAGATATGAGTAGGATATATTGTTCTTTTGTTGCAACAAAGGATTAATCATTTTAAAAAGTATTAGATTTGTAAATTAAGGTACATAAGGAGCACACATATTGTTTTAATCACGTTGCTTAATAATAGAAAATATAAATTACGACGAGTACTAGGTTTAATTGTCAATACATCACAGTCAAACATTTCTATTTCTCCTTTTCTTTTTAATCGAGTAAATCAATTCTGATATGTAAATCTAATAGGTTAACTAATAACTAACAAATTACAACTGCCACAATGACAATATATAGCGTATGATGATTAGAGATCGATTTAAAATTTTAAATTGGTAAGTTCAGCCTTTAAAGTTTGTGTAAAACTTCGTAGCAATAAGAATACATTCGCCACTGATGATGGTAAGATCGAACTTGTGATGACCCAAAAGGTCATCACTCGTTTTAAAAGTAAATTCTGTGTTTCGAGGCTTTGAAACCTCCTTTTTGTCACACCTCGATTTGCGTGCGCAGTCCGGGCGCGTATCCAAAAAGCCATTATGTGAAAATCTGTGAAAAATGATAAATTTTGCTTTCAAAATGAATTTAAGTTGACTTCGGTCAATATTTTAGGTAAACGGACCCGGACCCGTGATTTGATGGTCCCAAAGGGTCCATAGGAAAATATTGGACTTGGGTGTATGCCCGGAATCGAATTCCGAGGTCCCAAGCCCGAGAAATGAATTTTTAAAGAAAATTATTTTCTGGAATATATATGAGTTTTTGGAAATGAAATGTGTTTGGAATTCGATGGTATCGGGCCCGTATTTTGGTTCCAGAGCCCGGTACAGGTCTTATATGTGATTTAAGTTGAGCCTGTAAAATTTGGTAAGAAACGGAGGTCATATGACGTGATTCGGAACCTTAGTTGTAAAATTTGAAACTTTGAAAGTTCTTGAAATTTTCTTAGATTTTGATGCTAAATTCATAGTTGTTGAGGTTATTTTGGTGATTTGAGTGCACGAGCAAGTCCGTATGATATATTTGGGTTAGTGCGCATGTTTGGTTTGGAGCCCCGAGTGCTCGGGTGAGTTTTGGATAGGCCACGGAGTGAAATTTGGACTTAGGAATTTCTGGTGTGTTGCAGGCCTGCAGGCTTCAATTGCAAAGCCTGGCTCGCAAATGCGAGCAATGTGTCGCAAATGCGAACTATGGCCTAGGCTGCCTTGGGTGCAAATGCGATGTACTTATCGCAATTGCGATATCGCAAATGCGACAGGAGCATCGCAAATGCGAAGAGTACAGTAATTCTCAGGGTTCGCAAATGCGAACCCCTGTTCGCAAATGCGATGTTAGCAGGTTCTGAAGGGTTCGCAATTGCGAACCCTGGTCGCAATTGCGACATCTGCGACCTGCAAATTCATGACTTAGCAGAAGATCTTTCATTTTTCAAACTCTTTCAAAACATAAACTCTCTTGGGCGATTTTCCAAAGAAAAGTTCTTCTCCAAATCGATTGTAAGTCGTTTCTAACTCGTTTTCTTCAATCTTTAACATCTTTTCACATAATTTCAACTCAAAATCAAGGGTTTTCATGGGGGAAATTGGGTGTTTTGGGTAGAACCTAGATTTTTCAAATTTTGGGGATTTGGACCTCGTTTGAGGTCCGATTTCAAAACAAATTATATATTTGGGTTCGTGGGTGGATGGGTAATCGGGTTTTGGCCATGTGGGCCCGGGGTCGATTTTTGACTTTTTGGGAAAACTTTAGAAAATCTATTTTCATGCATTAGAATGGATTCATTTAGCATTTATTGATATAATTAAGTAACTTGTGGCTAGATACAAGCGAATTGGTGGTGGAATCAAGAGGTAAAGGGATAGTTGAGGCTTGAATTGCGTTCGTGGCATCGAGGTAAGTGTTTGGTCTAACCTTAGCTTGAGGGATTAGGAGTTGCGTCCTATTTGCTATGTGTTAGTTGTTGAGTACGACGTATAGGCATGGTGACGAGTATCTATACGTTGGTATCAAGCATGCCCGTGAGTCTTGTACTATGATTAATGCGACCCCGTTTTGTATTATCCATGCCTTATATGATGATTTCTATTGTTGAACGAGGCTTGTGGAAGTAATATTGGTAATTGAACATTGAAGAGCGTTGGCTCAATTTGTAAAATGACTTGTGGAAGTAATATTGATAACTGAACACTGAAAAGCGTTGGCTCAAGTTGTAAAATAACTTGTGGAAGTAATATTGGTAATTGAATTGTGGAAGTATTATTGGCAATTGAACGTTATAGAGCATTGGCTCAAGTTGTGAATTGAGTTGTGGAGTAAATGTGAAAAAGAGAAGAGGTTTATGATATTGTCTCCCTTGCCGGGATATTGTTGCTTTTAATGTTATCTCCTTTGCCGGGATGTTATTGCTTTTGATGTTATCTCCTTTGCAGGGATGTTATTGCTTTGATATTGTTTCCCTTGCCGGGATATGATTGTTGTACTATTGTTCCCTTCCCGGGATTTTATTGTGATTCTACTGATTTCCTTGCCCTTATTGCTTGTGATTGTTGTTTGGGTGAGGAAGAGTGTTAAAGCACGAAGGGTGATGTCGTGCATGATATTTGTGAGAGAGTGTTAATGCACGAAGGGTGATGCCGTGCCGCACGAGGTACAATTCTGTGCCTTTATATGAGTGATAATGCACGAAGGATCATTCCGTGCCATGATTATGTGAGGTAAAATCACGAAGGGTGATGTCGTGCCGATTATATTGATTCTTATGGTGAGGACGAGAGTAAAAGCACGAAGGGTGATGCCGTGCACTTGTCTTTGATTTTTCTGATTCTGCTGATAATTGAATTATGGTGTTCTTTACGTCTATTTACTGATTTTCTGTTGTTACTTGATTTTATTGTGATGATTCATTCCCTTGCCCAAATTGCTTTGTGATTGTTACTTGGGTGAGGAAGGGTGTAAAGCACGAAGGGTGATGCCGTGCATGATATTTGTGAGAGAGTGTTAAAGCACGAAGGGTGACGCCGTACCGATTATATTGATTTTATGGTGAGGACGAGAGTAAAAGCACGAAGGGTGATGTCGTGCACTTGTCTTTGATTTCCTGACTTTTATTGAAAACTGAATTATGGTTTCTTACATTCAACTGTTAGTTTTCTGTTGATACTTGTTGTTCCTCGCAACATGATTTCCCCTTCCTATCTTTAATTGTAAAGTTTGCTTTTATTTTCCGCTGTATATAATTTAACTGCACGGGTTTATTTGGTAGTCTGGTCCTAGCCTCGTCACTACTTCGCCGAGGTTAGGCTAGACACTTACCAGCACATGGGGTCGGTTGTGTTGATACTACATTTTGCACTCTTTTGTGCAGATCCCGATACTGGAGCATACGGACCTTAGCTTTGGGTCGCTACGTGTTGTCCATTCGGAGACCCGAGGTAGTCATGCAGGCGTCCGCAGGCCTTGGCGTCTCCTTCCATCCCTTCATTCTGTTTCTTTTATGTATTTCAGAGACAGCGTTGTATTTATCTTTCGGACCCTTATTTGTAGTATTCTTATACAGTCTGTGAAATTGTGATACCAGTTCTAGGCAGTCTATGTATAAGGATTTGTATCGGTAATGTTTAAATGGTTATAATTTGTTCTTCCGCTTATTTAATTCCGTTGATTATATAATGTTGATTCATAACTCTTAAAGGATTAAAAATAAGAAAAAGGTAAATAGTTGAAATAATTGGCTTGCCTGACTTTCACTAGTAGGCGTCATCACGACTCCCGAGGATGGGAAATCCGGGTCATGACAGAACTTTGTTAATGCAGCTCAATCTGATTCTCTTAATTTGACTTTGATACATTTTAACTATACTCATTTTTTTTTTCCTTTTTTAGAGGGTCAATACTAGTAAATTATTAATTTATACCTTAAAAATGCTACACTTAACTCTCTATAAATTCCATATAACTACATCAATGAAATCACCATACAAAGAGAGAATGACTTCATACAAAGCTGTTGTTTTTGTTTTACTTTCTCTTCTTCTTTCTCAAGATAAAGGTTAGGATATATACATAGTTATTAAAATTATACTCTTGCACCTTACATGAAGTTCTTAAACATGTTTTTCTTTGACCACAATATACTTTTATTTTAATATTTTTTTAATAGTGAAAAGTGAAATTTATAAGTAGCACTCTTGTCTAATTTCTAATTACATAAATTGTATTTTAGTAGATTGATAGCTGAATCGAATTAAAGATTTAAAAGTTTTAATTATAATGCTTTGACTTTCATTTTTTTGTAAGCAGAGGAATTATTCTTTTTATATTCTCTTCTTTTTGTTTAAGTATCCATTTTTCTTTTTAATCTCTTTTTTTTTCTTCTTTTTAATGCAGAAAATCAAGTGAATGCTTCGGAGGAGATATGCGGCGTATATTTGGGTCTGCAAAAAACCATGCAAGCGTTTGAATTATTTTGTGGGGTTGTGTATACCTAACCCTAAGTTTGGCCAAACTAATACTATTTGTTGCTGTCTTAATAGGTGAAAATCTCCCAGAGAATATTTATTTATATATTTTGTTGGTCTTCAGCATAGAAGCAAGCTCATAGGGAATAATCGTTTTTTTTAAGTATTTCTTTCTTTGGAATTGTAGTCTACACTACAGAGATGCATTTTTGGTACTTGCGGTATTACTGACAAGTTTAGAAAGACTTTTTTTTTTTTTGTTTACTATCTCTTTCTTTAGTATTTTAGTTTTTTAATAATGTATTATACATTATAATTTTTAACTGATTAAAAAAGAACATAACCATGAAAAAACTTTGTTGAGAATGCTATATTGTTCGTCTTTGGCGGTGTTTGACCCAAAAGATATTGAAACCTTTTTGATTAAATCAATTAAAGAAGATGAAGAGGTAAATCTCAGCTAAGTATAATAAACTCTAGATTGAAAGATGCAAGGGATGAACAAGATGAATAAGGCTTCTTAATCTCGAAACCGAATGATTAAGCGTCAATATGATAACCTTGAATGTAGAAAGATATTGTAATGGATGCTCTTCGCCCCCGGTCCGTAAGATATCTCCCTCTTATTTATAGGGACAATCCCCCTTTTACCCTAAAAAAGATACCACACAAGGAATATTCGAAAAGCATATTCCTACTGTTCCCTATCATGCTTATATTACTACAAATGTTGTGCATTTACTCACGCTGTTAGTCGTCGCCCTTCATGCGACCAAAGGGCGCTGCATCGTTAGGACCTCGTTACTTGCTACAATCAGTAGTGGTCGTGGTCGTCCAAATTTGAACCTATACAGTTAGTCCCTCCGCTTGTCGAGGTCGCGACCTGGTGCGTCCTCGATAAGCGGGCTCCGCCCATACTTGTGAAGAAATTTGGTTCGCAAGCCATAACGGTTGGGCCGGTGACAGAAGGGCGATGCACTTCACGATATCTTGGTGGTGTGTTCTATTGGGAAATGACGTCATTTCCACGTGCGTCATCATTGTGCGTCTTCCCGAGGTAGAGATTGATTGGACTGTCGCTTCGATTTTGCTGCCCTGGAAGCTTTTTGCTTCGATTCTAGCGCCACCCAACCCTATAAATAGGGGAAGGGTTTGTTTTTTCAAAAATTCTTGGCCATTTCTCTTCTGATCACTCCCTCTCGTATTTTCATCTCTGCTTCTGTGATTCTCTTCACTTCTTCTTTCCCGTTCATTGTCCTTGATCTTTTCTGTTTCATTGATACTTCTCTCGCCATAGACATGCCTAAAACACACCGACCTCGTGAGGGGATCTCTGACGCCACCCCACTATCCGTGGCGCTTCCTACTGAAGGCGAAGACAGGATGGCAGGGGAATGGGACAGTTTCCCCACCGTAGACGAGTTGTTACCGAGACATCCCATGTCTCGGAGTGATTTTCTTAAGGACCCAGCTCATACTCCAACCCCAGTAATATCTGAGACCGGGCAGGCCCACATAGATGCCCTACGTACCAAATATAGCATTCCTCCCTATGTCGAGATGGTTCCGGCGGGGAGGGACCTCGTGGAGGTCCACAGGCCGGGGTACTGCGCTTTTCATGAATACCCCTTCGTAATCGGTCATTCCTTCCCCCTTCTTCTGTTAGCGGAAGAATTCTGTCAATTTTACCAAGTTTGCCCGGCGTAGTTTTCTCCGTACACCTATAAAATATTTTTTTGGTGTTGACAAAGTACGCAGAGTTGGCGGGATGCGAGGTCGACATCCACTACCTCCTTCACTTGTTTTCCCCTAGCTTTCACAGGGGTACCATGGTACATTTGAGGCACTGTGGGACCAAAGGGTTGGTGGTCGGAACTGACGACCGGGCGAGCCGTAAGTTTTGGCACAAGTACTTCTTCGTCAGGACCGAACATATTGTGTCGAACCCCACTGGATTCCCGGAGCGGTGGAATGATAATCGTAAGTGTCGTAACTTATTAGATTTTTTAAATTAGTTCTTCTCGTTCAACTCAATATTTACTCACCGCTTTCCTTTGCATCTATGGGGCGTGCACCCCGTCCCATTGCCGGTATAAGGGACTGGGTAGCCCGTTTGTTTCACCATGCGGTGGAGACTCGAGACTGGCCAGCATTCGTGAAGCATTTCGGGCTAAAGGTCTCATCTGGTAAGTGTCTTCTTCTATACCGCCCTTTGGCTACTCGCCCTTATTTATTGACGCATCTTCCTTGTGATGATAGGTTGTGGAGCCTCTAGACGGAGGGCTCCAGTTCCCGCATTTCGCCAGGCTGTCGCCTCTGCAGGAATGCAATTTATGCTGGAAGAGTCCGTCCGGGAGGGTCGTGCTCAGCCGGAACAGGCGAGAGACTCCTCTCGGGACATGGTTGTGAGGGAAGAGACCTCTTCTTTGCCGGTATACCACCTTGTGGATGAGTCCTCTAATGGGCACGAACCTCAGTTGAGAAAAAGGAGGAGGATAGAACTCGGGAAAGATGTGGCCGTTGACACTGGCAAGAGCATGACGGATGCATCGGAGGCGGCACCCATTCCCGTGTTCATGGCGGATGGCGGGGAGATCTCCCCGAACTGAAGGAGTATACCAGGGAGGAGGATCGTCGCATTCCGCTGAGGGTGACGTGTCATCTACTGTTGGAGAGGGCGTACGTGCTGAGGACGCTGGCTCGGGTTCGGACATCGACCCAGAGGATGTTCGAGAATATTTGATGCGTCGCACTCGTGTGGAGGTTAGAACAGAGGGTTCTGATCGACACATAGTCGTCCCTGGGGATTATGATCTATTAACGAACTGTGATCAGGTGGCGTCCGCTCTTGCCCCGTTATGTGCTGCTCCTGAGAGCGAGGCACTTAGAGCGATGAGTGACACGGAGTTGTCACGGAGCATTTCCGGCATGGCTCTACGGGTAGATGTTTTTCTCTTCCTTCCGTTGCTGGATCTGTTTTGTCATTTCTAGCTCATCCCTTTATTCTAACTTTGTTTTCCTACTAGACTCTTATCATGGAGATTGAGCAGGAGTATCGGGAAAGGAAGAGGACGACCCTCTATGGGAAGATGTCCTCTAAATACCAAGAATACCGCACCAAGCATCTGCGATGGCTGATATCTTCACTCAGGATCGCGACTTCCAGCTACTCCGCGATGGGCTCAAGCAGAGGGAGGACCAATTGGCGCGGAAGGTCGAAGAACTGAAAGATGGAGATGAGGACCTCATGAAGGCCATTACGCGTTGTAGTGAGCTTGAGCCGACCCTTAAGGTCAGGGAAGATGAGCTCGATCTGCAGAAGGGATTGATGGCCGAAAATGCCGATCTCCAAGCAAAGGTGGCCACTTTAACCGCCGAGCTGGGCATGAAGGCAACGGAGGTCGCCAAGCTTAAGAGTGAGCTGAGCGCAAGTGTTGACGGGTTAGCCCACGTAGAAAGGGATAGGGCAACTGCCGTCTCTGAGGCAGCGGCTTTAGAAGACGCCCTCCGTATTTGTAGATTAGAGCGGGGCAAGGAAATGAAGGCGTCTGCGTTTAAGATAGCGGGACTGGAGGGGCGTATTCAAGGGTTGGAGGCGGAATTGTCCGCATTGAATGAGCAAGTGGCTTCTTTGAAAGCGGGGGACATGCGACGACAGTCGCGACCCTCTACATCCCATGCTTCGGCTGATCCTGTAGTGCCTCGGCATTTGTACGAGTTGTGGGTTCATACTGAAGCCCAACTCGATGTGTATAAGGCTCTTCATGTTAGCGGGAGGGCGTCCGAATCAGAATTATAGGATATGCGTGCCAAGGCCCGTGCAGCTCGTGAGGCATGCGGTTATGATCCTCTCTCGCCTGGCGGGGATGATATTAATTCGGATGATGCGAACAAACTTGCCTCCGACTCTTGGTATGAGGATATGTATCCCTCGGGAAATGATGTGTAGTATTTTGGTTTGTATTTATTTTTGCTTCGCCATTTTTGTAAGGGCGTCTTTGAGCCCGTTGTAAAGACAAGTGCTTGTAATATATTTGCTGTAATGAAAGGCGTCTTGGTCATATACCTCTGAGTTGTTGTTCCCCCCCTTTTTTATGTTCGGCGGTGATCTTTGCTGCAGTCATGCTTTTCCGAACCTTTGACAAAATATTAAATCCGTTGTGCTTTAAGTGAAGTCAAAGTCCTTTCTTCGACGGTGTCCGTAGCTATTGGGATGTTACTTTCGAGCTTGTGACGACCCAAAGGGTCATCACCTATTTTTAATTGAATTCTGTGTCTCCGAGGCCGTGAAAACCTCATTTAGAGTTGCCTCGATTTGCGTGCACAGTTCGGGCGCGTAGCCGGAAAACTTAAATATGAAATTCTGTGAAAAATGCTAAGTTTTGATGTTAAAATGAATAAATTTGACCTTGGTCAACGTTTTGGGTAAACGGTCCCGGACCCGTGATTTGACGGTCCCGGAGGGTCCGTAGGAAAATATGGGACTTGGGCGTATGCCCGGAATCGAATTCCGAGGTCCAAGCCCGAGAAATGAATTTTTTTGTAAAATTGTTTTCTAAAATTGTTTAAGGAAATTTGAAATAAAAATTGATTAGAACGTGTTGGTATCGGGCCCGTATATTGGTTCCGGCGCCTGGTACAGGTCATTCCTGTGAAATTTGGTTGAAAACGGACGTTGTTTGACGTGATTCGGACCTAAATTAGAAAATTTGATGTTTTATGAAGTTTGAAAGAATTCTTGGATTTTGAGGTTTAATTCGATATTTATGATGTTATTTTGGCGATTTGATAGCATGAATAAGTCTGTAGGATGTTTTTGAGGTTGTGTGTATAAATGGTTTGGAGCCCCGAGGGCTCGGGTGAGTTTTTGATAGGCCACGGGTGCATTTTTGAACTTTGAAAAAAATCTGGTATTCCTGTGCTGTAGTTTTCGCATTTGCGAAGCAGGTCTCGCAAATGCGAGCCTGGCATCGCAAATGCAAGAAGGGAATTTTTGGAGCCTGATCGCAAATGCGACCAAATGGTCCGTAAATGCGAAATAGGGCATGTCGCAAATGCGACATTTTCGATTGCAAATGTGAAGCCCCTCAATTTGTACAGTGTTCGCAAATGCGAACATCACTTCGCAATTCCCACATCTGATTGTGAATCCCTGTTCGCATTTCCCATATCTGAGACCTGCAATTTTCTATACTTAGCCGATTTTTAAGTCATTTTCACACCAATTTCAAAACACAACTCCTTTGGGCGATTTTCCAAGAACAATCTTCTTCCAAATCAATTGTAAGTTAGTTTTTACTCATTTCTTTCAATCATTTACATCTTTTAACATGATTTCAACCTAAAATCAAAGATTTTCATGGGGGAAATTGGGTGTTTTGGGTAGAACCTAGGTTTTTTAAAAATTGGGGATTTGGACCTTGATTTGAGGTCCAATTTCAAAACAAATTATATATTTGAATTCGTGGGGGAATGGGTAATCGGGTTTTGGTTCGAACCTCGGGTGTTGACCACGTGGGCCCGGGGGCAATTTTTGACTTTTTGGGTAAAACTTTGGAAAACTCATTTTCATGCATTGGGGTTGATTCATTTAGTGTTTATTAATGTAATTAAGTAAATTGTGACTAGATTCGAGAGGATTGGTAGTGGAATCAAGGGGTAAAGCTATAATTGAGACTTGAGTTGTGTTCAAGGCATCGAGGTAAGTGTTTGGTCTAACCATAGCTTGAGGGATTAGGAGTTGAGTCTTATTTGCTATTTGCTTCTTGTTAAGTACGACGTATAGGCATAGTGGCGAGTATCTATACGTTAGTGTCGAGCATGACCGTGAGTCTTAAATTGATAGTTGTTGTGTTCTTAAATGACACTTCGGATGTTTTAAATTGATGACTCTTGTTATTGAGTAAAGATTTAGTTCATTCTCGTGGACTTTATTTATGCTTGAGTACTGGTAATAATCGAGCTGAGTAAAAAATTGAGCTTGGATTTGGTTATAGCTGATTCTCCCTTGCCGGGATGGTTGTTTTGATATTGTTGTTCCCTTGCCGGGAAATTATTATTATATTGCTTTTGTTTCCTTTCCAAAAATTTTATTGTGACTTTTGAAATGGGAGCGGGTGGTACGCCTACCACAAGTTATTGATTGAAATGGGAGCGGGTGGTACGCCTACCACGAGTTATGATGAAATGGGAGCGGGTGGTACGCCTACCACGAGATTAATGAAATGGGAGCGGGTGGTACGCCTACCACGAGATTTAATGAAATGGGAGCGGGTGGTACGCCTACCACGAGATTTAAATTATTGAGAAATGGGATCGGGTTGCACGCCTGCAATGAGATATGTACTGACAGTGAAATCTGCTTTTATTTCCCTTATCCGTGTTAGAGTTAAATTATTGGTGTTCTTTATTATTTTCTTGAAATTCTGTATTATCTGCTATCCCCGAAGCATGTTCCCCTCCCATTTAAAATGTTTGTTCTTGTTATTTTCCCGTTGTAGATATATATATAACTGTACAGGTTTATGTGATAGTCCTGTCTAGCCTCGTCACTACTTCGCCGGGGTTAGGCTAGGCACTTACCAGCACATGGGGTCGGTTGCGCTGATACTACACTTTATGCTCTTTTTCACAGATCCAGGTATCGGACAGCAGCAGTAGCTCGGGAGCCAGCCTTCAGTCCATCGAGACTCCGAGGTAGCCTTGCACGCGTCCGCAGGCCTGGCGTCTCCTCTATCTTATATTTCATTCTGTTATCTCATGTTTTCGAAACAAACAGTATTATATTTCTTTCAAACGATTGTATTTAGTACTCTTAGTAGTCCGTGGATGTTGTGACACCAGTTCTTGGGTAGAGGCACATGTTGGTTTCCGCATTTTGTTCAGCTTATTTAATTTATGTCTTCTGCTTTAATTTCATATTCCGCTGTTATTTAAATATTTATCGCTTGTTGTTATGAATGATAAAAAGATTTTAAAAATAAAGGAGTTAGGAGTTTATGATTTGTGGCTTGCCTAGCTTCTACGAGTAGGCGCCATCACGACCCCCGAGGGTGGGAAATCCGGGTCGTGACAAGTTGGTATCAGAGCTCTAGGTTACACAGGTCTCACAATTCACGGACAAGCTCGGTAGAGTCTGAGGGATCGGTACAGAGACGTCTGTATTTATCCCCAGCGGCTACGGAGTTAGGAAAAGTTTCACATTTGTTCTTTCCTGTCGTGCGGTTTTGTTTCTCAAATGCTAATTGAATTCCTACTCTATTCTTTCGCAGATGGCGAGAACACGCGCTTCCTCATCTACCGATCAGCAGCCCGAGCCCACAGAAGCAACTCCCACAAGGGGCAGAGGGCGAGGCCGAGGCCATGCTAGAGGCCGAGGTAGGGGCAGAGCTCAGCCCCGAGCAGCAGCACCAGCAGCGGAGCCTCAGGTTGACTTTGATGATGAGGTTCCGACTCCAGCAGTTCTGGTGGGCCCAGCTCAGGTCCCAGAGGGGTTTATTGCCACCCCAGTTCTTCAGGACGCTCTGGTCCGTCTAGTAGGCCTCATGGAGAGTGTCACCAGGGCAGGTTTACTTCCTGTAGCACCACCCGTCTCACAGGCTAGAGGAGGGGCCCAGACTCCTGCTACTCGCACTCCGGAGCAGGTAGCTCCCCAGTTTCAGATCCAGTATCTCAGCCAGTTGGAGCGGTTCAGCCGGGTGTGGTAGCTCAGACCGGCGATGGTGAGCCATGTCTGCCGATGCTTTGTGGAGATTGGACAGGTTTACCAAGCTCTTCACTACTACCTTCAGTGGTGCATCTACTGAGGATCCCCAGGATTATCTGTACAGTTGTCACGAGGTTCTTCGGAACATGGGGATTGTTGAGTCCAATGGGGTTGATTTTGCTACATTTTGCTTGTCTGGATCCGCCAATACATGGTGGAGGGATTATTGCTTAGCTAGACCAGCAGGATCGCCAGCCTTGACCTCGGAGCAGTTCACACACCTATTTCTGGAGAAGTTTCTCCCCATTACACAGCGAGAGGCTTATCGGAGGCAGTTCGAGCGCCTTCAGCAGGGATCCATGACCGTCACCCAGTATGAGACCAGATTCATTGATTTAGCTCGCCATGCTCTTATTATACTTCCCACTGAGAGGGAGAGAGTGAGACGGTTCATTGATGGACTCATTCAGCCGATTCGTCTTCAGATGGCCAGAGAGGCTGGGAGTGAGATATCCTTCCAGGAGGCGGCCAATGTGGCCCGGAGAATTGAGATGGTATTATCACAGGGGGTGGTCACAGGGTAGACAAGAGGCCCCGTCAGTCAGGCAGATTCAGCGGTGCCTCGTCTGGAGGCAGAGATTCGTATGATAGAGGCCATCCTCCAAGGCCTTTTCAGTCACCATTCCAGGTTTCTCACGGTGCTTCGGGTAGTCGTGGTCCTCAGACGCAGTATTCCGATCAGTAGTCCTTCAGTGCACCACCAGCACCTATCAGTGCGCCACCGCTTCAGAGTTTCCAGGGTCGTCAGCCCCAGCAGCCGAGGGCTTATTTTACTTGTGGCGACACGACGCACATTGTTAGGTATTGCCCTCGCGCACCAGGTGGCTCTCAGCATCAGAGTTCTCGTGCCATGGTACAGGCACCAGATGTTCCACAGCCCGCCCAACCAGCTAGGGGTGGAGGTAGAGGTGCTAGAGCTAGAGGTAGAGGTCCTAGAGGTGGAGCTCAGGCCGCTAGAGGTGGAGGCCAGCCAACAGCAGGCCGACCCAGAGATGTGGTTCAGGATGATGGGGCCCAGCCCCCTATGTTATGCTCTTCAGGCCAGCCCCGAGGCTGAGGCTTCAGATGCAGTTATTACAGGTATGGTTCTGGTTTGTGATAGAGATGCTTCAGTGTTATTTGATCCGGGGTCTACGTATTCGTATGTATCATCTTATTTTGCCCCGTACTTGGTCCTGCCTAGTGATTCATTGAGTATTCCTGTTTATGCGTCTACACCGGTGGGTGATTCTATTGTGGTTGACCGAGTCCATCGTTCTTGTATTGTGGTGATTGGGGGTCTTGAGACTCGTGTAGATTTGTTGCTCTTAGACATGGTTGACTTCGATATTATATTGGGGATGGACTGGTTATCACCTTACCACGCTATCTTGGACTATCATGCCAAGACTGTGACCTTAGCTTTACCGGGTATGCCTCGTTTAGAGTGGAGAGGGACTCCTATTCATTCTACCCGCAGTGCTATCCCGTATGTGAAGGCTCGGCGTATGGTCGAGAAGGGGTGTTTGGCCTATTTGGCATATGTTCGTGATTCTAGTGCTGAGGTCCCTTCTATTGATTCTGTGCCCGTTGTTCGTGAGTTTCCTGATATTTTCCCTTCAGACCTGCCGGGTATGCCACCCGACAGGGATATTGATTTCTGCATTGATTTGGCTCCGGGCACTCAGCCCATTTCTATTCTGCCGTATCGCACGGCCCCGCCTGAGTTGAAAGAGTTAAAGGAGCAGTTGCAAGATTTGCTTGAGAAGGGCTTCATTAGGCCCAGTGTTTCGCCTTGGGGTGCACCGGTGTTGTTTGTTAAAAAGAAGGATGGGTCAATTAGAATGTGTATTGATTACCGGCAATTGAACAAGGTTACAATCAAGAATAAGTATCCGCTGCCGAGGATTGATGATTTGTTCGACCAGCTTCAGGGTGCCAGGGTATTTTCAAAGATTGACTTGTGATCTGGCTACCATCAGTTGAGGATTAGGGCATCCGATGTCCCTAAGACAGCTTTCCGCACTCGGTACGGGCATTATGAGTTCTTGGTCATGTCATTCGGATTGACGAATGCCCCAGCAGCTTTCATGGATTTGATGAACCGAGTGTTCAAGCCTTATTTGGACTCGTTCGTGATAGTCTTCATTGATGATATATTGATATATTCCCGCAGCCAGGAGGAGCACGAGCAGCACCTTAGAGTGGTTCTTCAGACTCTGAGGGATAGTCGGTTATATGCTAAGTTCTCGAAGTGTGAATTCTGGTTGAGTTCAGTTGCATTTCTGGGTCATGTTGTATCAGCAGAGGGTATTCAGGTGGACCCAAAGAAGATTGAGGCAGTTAAGAACTGGCCTAGACCAGCATCAGCTACAGAGATTCGGAGTTTCTTGGGATTGGCAAGCTACTATCGTCGATTCGTGGAGGGGTTTTCATCTATTGCAGCCCCGATGACCAGATGACCCAGAAGGGTGCCCAGTTCAGATGGTCGGATGAGTGTGAGGCGAGCTTTCAGAAGCTCAAGACAGCTCTGACTACGGCACCGGTGTTGGTTTTGCCCACAGGTTCAGGGCCTTATGCAGTCTATTGTGATGCTTTCCGTGTGGGGCTTGGAGCAGTGTTGATGCAGGATGGCAAAGTCATTGCCTATGCTTCGAGGCAGTTGAAGATTCATGAGAAGAACTATCCGGTTCATGATTTGGAGTTGGCAGCCATAGTTCACGCATTGAAGATTTGGAGGCATTATCTGTATGGCGTGGCATGTGAGGTATTCACGGATCACAAGAGTCTTCAGTATTTGTTCAAGCAAAAGGAGTTGAATTTGAGACAGAAGAGGTGGTTGGAGTTGTTGAAGGATTATGATATCACCATTTTATATCATCCGGGAAAGCCAATGTGGAGGTCGATGCTCTGAGTAGGAAGTCAGCCAGTATGGGCAGTCTTGCTTACATTCCGGTCGGTAGAGACCGCTTGCTTTGGAGGTTCAGGCTTTAGCCAATCAGTTCATGAGACTGGATGTTTCTGAGCCCAGTCGTGTGTTAGCTTGCACGGTCGCTCGATCTTCATTATTGGAGCGTATCCGTGATCGGCAGTATGATGATCCCCATTTGTGTGTCCTTAGAGACACGATGCAGCACGGAGATGCCAGGCAGGTTACCTTAGATGATGATGGAGTTTTGAGATTGCAGGGTCGAGTATGTGTGCCTAATGTGGATGGGCTCCGAGAGTTGATTTTGGAGGAGGCCCATAGCTCCCGGTACTCTATTCATCCGGGCGTCGCGAAGATGTGTCAGGATTTGCGGCAGCATTATTGGTGGCGTAGAATGAAGAAGGATATCATAGCATATGTGGCTCGTTATTTGAATTATCAGCAGGTTAAGTACGAGCATCAGAGGCCTGGTGGTTTATTTCAAAGGATTGACCTTCCCGAGTGGAAGTGGGAGCGGATCACTATGGACTTTGTTACTGGACTTCGGCTGACTCGGAAGAAGTTCGATGCAGTATGGGTCATTGTTGATAGGCTGACCAAGTCAGCACATTTCATGCCTGTGGCAGTCTCCTATTCTTCTGAGAGGTTAGCTGAGATCTATATTCGGGAGATTGTTCGCGTTCATGGGGTGCCCGTATCTATCATTTCGGACCGGGGTACGCAGTTTACCTCGCATTTCTGGATAGCAGTTCAGCGAGAGTTGGGCACACGAGTTGAGTTGAGCCCAGCATTTCATCCCCAGACGGACGGTCAGTCCGAGCGGACTATTCAGATTTTGGAGGATATGCTCCGAACTTGTGTTATTGACTTTGGAGGCTTGTGGGATCAGTTTTTGCCTTTAGTAGAGTTTGCCTACAACAACAGCTACAAGTCGAGCATCTAGATGGCTCCTTATGAGGCTTTATATGGTAGGCGGTGTCGGTCTCCGGTTGGATGGTTTGAGCCGGGAGAGGCTCGGTTGTTGGGTACGGATCTGGTTCGGGAGGCCTTGGACAAGGTTAGGATCATTCAGGATAGGCTTCGTTCAACTCAGTCCAGGCACAAGAGCTATGCAGACCGCAAGGTTCGAGATGTGGCTTTTATGGTTGGTGAGCGGGTATTGCTCCGAGTGTCGCCTATGAAGGGCGTGATGAGATTTGGGAAGAAGGGCAAGCTTAGCCCTAGGTTCATTGGTCCTTTTGAGATTCTTGATCGAGTGGGAGAGGTGGCTTGTAGACTTGCTTTGCCGCCGAGCTTATTAGCCGTGCATCCAGTGTTTCATGTGTCCATGCTTCGGAGGTATCACGGCGATCCAGCCCACGTGTTAGATTTCAGCACTGTCCAGTTGGACAAGGACTTGTCTTATGAGGAGGAGCCGGTGGCTATTCTAGACCGGCAGGTTCGTCAGTTGAGGTCGAAGAGTTTCCCTTCTGTTCGTGTTCAGTGGAGAGGTCAGCCTCCTGATGCATCGACCTGGGAGTCCGAGTCCGATATGCGGAGCCGTTATCCTCATCTTTTCCCCGACTCAGGTACTTCTTTCTTCTGTCCGTTCGAGGATGAACGGTTGTTTTAGAGGTGGAGAATGTGACGACCCAAAGGGTCATCACCTATTTTTAATTGAATTTTGTGTCTCCGAGGCCTTGAAAACCTCATTTAGAGTCGCCTCAATTTGCGTGCGCAGTCCGGGCGCGTAGCCAGAAAGCTTAAATATGAAATTCTGTGAAAAATGCTAAGTTTTGATGTTAAAATAAATAAATTTGACCTTGGTCAACGTTTTGGATAAACGGACCCGGACCCGTGATTTGACGGTCCCGGAGGGTCCGTAGGAAAAAATGGGACTTGGTATCGGGCCCGTATTTTGGTTCCGGCGCCCGGTACAGGTCATTCCTGTGAAATTTGGTTGAAAACGGACGTCGTTTGACGTGATTCGGACCTAAATTGGAAAATTTGATGTTTTATGAAGTTTGAAAGAATTCTTGGATATTGAGGTTTAATTCGATGTTTATGATGTTATTTTGGCGATTTGATCGCATGAATAAGTCCGTAGGATGTTTTTGAGGTTGTGTGTATAATTGGTTTGGAGTCCCAAGGGCTCGGGTGAGTTTTGGATAGGCCACGGGTGCATTTTTGAACTTTGAAAAAAACCTGGTATTCCTGTTCTGCAGTTTTCGCATTTGCGAAGCTGGTCTTGCAAATGCGAGCCTGGCATCGCAAATGCGAGAAGGGGATTTTCGCAGCCTGATCGCAAATACGACCAAATGATCCGCAAATGCGAAACAGGGCCTGTCGCAAATGCGACATTTTCGATCGCAAATGCGAAGCCCCTCAATTTGTACAATGTTCACAAATGCGAACATTACTTCGCAATTCCCACATCTGAGAGGTCGAGGTTCGCAATTGCGAACCCCTGTTCTCATTTCCCATATCAGAGACTTGCAATTTTCTATACTTAGCCGATTTTTAAGTCATTTTCACACTAATTTCAAAACACAACTCCTTTGGGCGATTTTCCAAGAACAATCTTCTTCCAAATCAATTGTAAGTTAGTTTTTACTCATTTCTTCCAATCATTTACATCTTTTAACATGATTTCAACCTAAAAGCAAAGATTTTCATGGGGAAAATTGGGTGTTTTGGGTAGAACCTAGGTTTTTCAAAAATTGGGATTTGGACCTTGATTTGAGGTCCGATTTCAAAACAAATTATATATTTGAATTCGTGGGGAATGGGTAATCGGGTTTTGGTTCGAACCTCGGGTTTTGACCACGTGGGCCCGGGGGCGATTTTTGACTTTTTGGGTAAAACTTTGGAAAACTCATTTTCATGCATTAGGGTTGATTCATTTAGTGTTTATTAATGTAATTAAGTAAATTGTGACTAGATTCGAGAGGATTGGTGGTGGAATCAAGGGGTAAAGCTATAATTGAGACTTGAGTTGTGTTCAAGGCATCGAGGTAAGTGTTTGGTCTAACCCTAGCTTGAGGGATTAGGAGTTGAGTCTTATTTGCTATTTGCTTCTTGTTGAGTACGACGTATAGGCATGGTGACGAGTATCTATACGTAGGTGTCGAGCATGACCGTGAGTCTTAAATTGATAGTTGTTGTGTTCTTAAATGACACTTCGGATGTTTTAAATTGATGACTCTTGATATTGAGTAAAGATTTAGTTTAGTCTCGTGGACTTTAATTATGCTTGAGTACTGGTAATAATCGAGCTGAGTAAAAATTGAGCTTGGATTTGGTTATAGCTGATTCTCCCTTGCCGGGATGGTTGTTTTGATATTGTTGTTCCCTTGCCGGGAAATTATTATTATATTGCTTTTGTTTCCTTGCCGAAAATTTTATTATGACTTTGTATTGACTTGAAATGGGAGCGGGTGGTACGCCTACCACAAGTTATTGATTGAAATGGGAGCGGGTGGTACGCCTATCACAAGTTATTGATTGAAATGGGAACGGGTGGTACGCTTACCACAAGTTATTGATTGAAATGGGAGCGGGTGGTACGCCTACCACAAGTTATTGATTGAAATAGGAGCGAGGTTGTACGCCTACCACAAGTTATTTGATTGAAAATGGAGCGGGTGTTACCGCCTACCGCAAGTTATTAATTGAAATGGGAGTGGGTGATACGCCTACCACTAGTTATGATGAAATGGGAGCGGGTGGTACCCCTACCACGAGATTAATAAAAGATGGAGTGGTGGTACCCCACCATAGATTTTAATTAAATGGGAGCGGTGGTACGCCTCACTACGAGATTATAAATTATTGAGAAATTGGGATCGGGTTGCACGCCTGCAACGAGATATGAACTGACAGTGAAATCTGCTTTTATTTCCCTTATCCGTGTTAGAGTTAAATTATTGATGTTCTTTATTATTTTCTTTGAAATTCTATATTATCTGCTATCCCCGAAGCTTGTTCCCTCCCATTTAAAATGTTTTAGATATAATATAATATATATATAACTGTACAGGTTTATGTCTGTCTAGCCTCGTCACTACTTCGCCGGGGTTAGGCTAGGCACTTACCAGCACATGGGGTCGGTTGTGCTGATACTACACTCTGTGCTCTTTTGCACAGATCCAGGTACCGGACGCAAGCAGCAGTAGCTCGGGAGCCAGCCTTCAGTCCATCGAGACTCCGAGGTAGCCTTGCACGCGTCCCAGGCCCGGCGTCTCCTCTATCTTATATTTCATTCTGTTATCTTATTTTTCGAGACAAACAGTGTTATATTTCTTTCAAACGATTGTATTTAGTACTCTTAGTAGTACGTGGATATTGTGACACCAGTTCTTGGTAGAGGCACATGTTGGTTTCCGCATTTTGTTCAGCTTATTTAATTTAAGTCTTCCGCTTTAATTTCATATTCCGCTGTTATTTAAATATTTATCGCTTGTTGTTATGAATGATAAGAAGGTTTTAAAAATAAAGGAGTTAGGAGTTTATGATTTGTGGCTTGCCTAACTTCTACGACTAGGCCCATCACGACCCCCGAGGGTGGAAATCCGTGTCGTGACGGAGCCGGTGCCGAAGTAATATCCAGTCTTAGTTCGAACGATGTCAACTTCATGTTTTTGGCGATGGCCTTAGCCCATATTGGGATTGGTTAACTCTTTCGAGCTTCAGCTGCCGAAGTAGTATCCCGTCGTGGTTCGAACGATGTCGAACTCATGTTTTTGGCGATGGCCTTAGCCATTGGGATGTTACTTTCGAGCTTGTGCCAAAGTAGTATCCTGTTGTGGTTCGAACGATGTCGAACTCATGTTTTTGGCGATGGCCTTAGCCATTGGGATGTTACTTTCGAGCTGGTGCCGAAGTAGTAACCCATCGTGGTTTGAACGATGTCGAACTCATGTTTTTGGCGATGGCCTTAGCCATTGGGATGTTACTTTCGAGCTGGTGTTGAAGTAGTATCCCGTCGTGGTTCGAACGATGTCGAACTCATGTTTTTGGCGATGGCCTTAGCCATTGGGATGTTACTTTCGAGCTGGATCCGAAGTAGTATCCCGTCGTGAGGATGGAGTTCTATTATATTTGCTAGAGTGTTGTATACGCCAATCTTATTCATGCATTGGAGGCGTGTGTTGATTTCGTATACATACTGGAGTGATTATATTCCTGTCGGAAATATATGTTGTCTTTATGCATGAAATGGCGATATATGTCGATTTTGTACGTACAATGGAGATTCTTTATATCTATAACAGTGGCGATACATATCGACGTCGTACATACAATGTAGATTATATCTAGTCCCTTCATTGCTCGGCTTGGAGATGGCGTCAGTAGGCAGGGCAATGAACAATACTTCGGACCTCGAGACGTCCCCCTCGTCGCCTCATTAAAAACCTCCCCGAGAAAACCTGACTGAGACAAAACCCAGGTAAGGGAAAAAGAATACGACTTGGGCGGCGGCTCTTTTCAGAAGTGGAAGTACTTGAGGTGGGCGACATTCCAGTCATCTGTAGTAGTTTTCCTTCCATTGTTTCTAATTGGAATGTTCCTTTGCTTGCTGCTGCTGTGATTTTATACGGCCCGTCCCAGTTTGTTCCCAATTTCCCTTCATTCGGGTCATTTGCTGCTTGCGTTTTGGCTTTTAGCACGTAGTCTCTGACTCTGAGTGGTCGTACTTTGGCCTTCTTGATATAGTACCTTTCTGCTTGTTGTTTTTGGGCCACCATCCTTATGTGTGCCATATCCCTTCGTTCTTCGACCTCATCCAGGTCTTGTAATCTGCTTTCGTCGTTTCTTGATCCACTCTCATTGGAGTATCTCATGCTAGGTTCCGCGACCTCAACGGGTATGACTGCATCAGTGCCGTAGACCAGTGAATACGGCGTTTCACCTGTGTTGGTCTTCGGCATTGTGCGATAGGCCCATAGAACCTCCGGTAGCAGTTCCGGCCATAGCCCTTTGGCGTCCTCAAGCTTTTTCTTTAATATGTTTAATATTGTTTTATTGGAGGATTCCGCTTGACCGTTGCTGGCAGGATGATATGGCGTGGAGAGTATCCGCTTGATATGCCATTTTTCGAAGAACTCAGTCGTCTTTTTCCCGACGAACTGGGGTCCGTTGTCGCAATTGATTTCTTTAGGGATGCCGAAGTGGCATATGATGTTTTTCCAGATGAACGCGATGACTTCTTGTTCGCGTATTTGAGCGAACGCACCTGCTTCCACCCATTTGGAAAAGTAGTCAGTTAAAACCAAAAGGAAGCGTATCTTACCTTGCCCTGCCGGGAGGGGCCCGACGATGTCCATCCCCCATTTTATAAACGGCCATGGAGAGGTGACAGAATGCAGGAGTTCCCCCGCCTGGTGTATCATAGGGGCGTAATTTTGGCATTGGTCACATTTCATGACGTACTTCGTGGCCTCTTTTTTCATAGTGGGCCAGTAGTATCCTGCACGAATAAGACACCTAACGAGGGCCCGATTGCCTGTATGAGCACCGCAGTGGCCTTCGTGTACCTCTTTAAGCACACGTCTTGTCTGATTTGGTCCAAGGCATTTGTAAAGGTCGTGGTTATGAGACTGTATCTAGCCGCTTGTATTCAGAGCTTTTTGGCTTCTTTTTTATCTTTTGGGAGTGTTCCTTCCTGTAGATATGATATGATGCGATTACGCCAGTCCCAAGTTAAATTTATAGAATGTACCTCGACTTGGTCTATTGATGAGTCGAGGAGGGTGACCACGTTCTCCTTGGTGATGTTTTTAGTTGCTGCTGCCAGCTTGGCGAGACTATCTGCTTCGATGTTTTGTGCTCGGGGTATTTGGTCGAGTCGGCATTCGTCGAATTCTGGCAGCAGTTTGTAGATTTCGGTCTGGTATTTCTGCAACCTCTGCTCCTTAATCTGGAAAGTCCTAGTAACTTGATTTACAACAAGTTGAGAGTCGCAGCGGAGGATGACTCACCGAGCACCATACTTGAGGGCCAATTTCAGTCCTGCAATTACGGCCTCATACTCGGCCTCATTGTTAGTCATTTCAGGGCATCGTACAGATTGGCGAATTACTTCGCCCGTTGGGACTTCAAGTACGAGTCCCAGTCCCGATCCCGATGCGTTGGACGTGCCATCGGTGTAGAGGACCCAGAGTTCGGTTCGTTCAGATAAAGTGCGAAGCGCTTCTTGCTCGACTTCGCGCAGTATTTCTGCGCTGAAATCAGCGACGAAATCGGCGAGCACTTGCGACTTTATTGCGGTTCGCGGTTGATATGTTATATCGTGCTCCTCAGTTCTATGGCCCATTTGGCCAACCTACCAGATAATTCGGGTTTGTGCAGGATGCTCCTGAGAGGAAAGGTTGTCACCGCCTTTATGGGGTGGAACTGAAAATATGGTCTAAGCTTTCGTGAAGCTACGACTAACACTAGAGCCAGTTTTTCAAGGTGGGGGTACCTTGTTTCGGCGTCAATTAAGGAGTAAGGGTGGTGAAGACAAGTATGCTTTTAGTTTCCTTAGGGCGTCGACGCATTCTGAATTCCACTGAAGTCCATTGTCTTTCCTTAATACATTAAAGAATTTATGGCATCTATCCGATGACCGTGAGATGAACCTCGACAAGGCGGCTATCCATCCCGTCAATTTTTGTACTTGCTTTTTGGTGGTCAATGTTTCGGGTATTCCTTCGATGGCCTTAATCTGTTCTGGGTTGACCTCGATGCCTCTTTGTGATACCAGGAAACCGAGGAACATTCCCGAGCTTACGCCGAAGGCGCGTTTTTCGGGGTTCAGTTTCATGTTGTATCGTCTTAATATGTCGAAGGCTTCCTTCAGATGATCGATATGATCTTCTTTCCTTTTCGACTTAACCAGCATGTCGTCGATGTAGAATTCCATTGTTTTACCGAGTTGGTTTTTGAACATTTTGGTGACCAATCTCTGATACGTCGCCCCTGCATTCTTTAGTCCGAACGGCATAACCTTATAGCAGTACGTTCCTTGGTGAGTGATGAAAGTGGTTTTCTCCTGGTCTTCTTCTTCCATGAGGATCTGGTTGTAACCCGAGTAGGCATCAATGAAGCTTAGCAACTCGTGTCCTGCTGTTGCGTCGATGAGCTGGCCGATGTGTGGCAATGGAAAAGAATCTTTTGGACATGTCTTGTTTAGGTCCGTGAAATCTGGACACATCCGCCACTTTCCGTTTTTCTTTTTCACCATGACCACATTGGCGACCCACTGAGGGTATTTTGACTCTCGGACGGAGCCATTTGCGAGCAGCTCATCGACTTCTTCGCTGACGGCTTCGTTGATCGCGGCTGTCACACCTCCTTTTTTACACACCACCCCGAAGGGTAACGTATAAGGGAGTTTTTCCATTTAAAGTGACATTATTCGAAATGGGATTATTTATTCAATTCAGAGTCTCCACTTGGGATAGGCTTGGCTTTTGGTGTCGCAAGTCACCGGTTTATCTTGAATCCCAAATTGAGGAAATTTCGACTTCCGAGTGGAGTCTGCGAACCAGAAATTCTGAATAAGGAATTCTGTTGACCCGAGAGAAGGTGTTAGGCACCCCCGGATCCCGTGGTTCTAGCACGGTCGCATAAATTATTATAAATGGCTAAAATCCAATTTTTGTATATGCTCCAACCTATAGTGCAATTTTAAGATTATTTACCGCTTTTAAATTTTAAGAAAGTGAACGTCGTTTAAAAACGTGTTTTCGGATCACGTCACATGAAATGCACCCGGATCCTCGACACATTCTTATTCAACGTTTTGGGATTTGGATTTGGGTTGCATGAAATGCACACCCGTATTTAGGAAGGTAAAATTATTAAAAGCGCGCCTAAAGCGACTAACGTGTTATTATCTTTGCGGGAGGCTGTGAAATTCGCTAAACGACACGTCCCGAATTTCTAAATATTTTAATAGAAAATGATTAAGAGGGCACGCTAATTATGAATTTTGTTTGGCGCGGCTCATCTCATATATTTTAAGGATATCCTAAAGCAAACTATGATTTTCTATTGAATTTGTCTCTAAAAGGGCCTAGTTGATTGGCATTATAAAATTCGGGCTTCAAGTTCAAGTCCGGATTCAAACAAAAGGGAAAATCCTCTTAGTTTGAGCCCGCTACCTAACTCGAAAGCCCAAATTTATATTACATTAAACTATGAATTAAGGCCTTTAAGCCAAATCCAAAATAAAGAATTTTAGTAGAGCTTGGATGAGGGTCTATCAAATCATGGGCCTGCTCAGGGGTACAAATCGAGAATGATACTGGGCTGAGGAGTTTGAATTAAAATCTCACAATCTCAATCTGAATATGCGATTGGCCCCCATTGTCGAAGGAATCAGGCCCAAGGTGTGTTGGAGTATCAATTTCAACCATGGTGCTAATAACAACCATCTGGGCCTTGTGTTTGAGCCCAGAAGCAAGGTTTAAGCAGAATCCAATATTGATCAGGAATCAGGATTGAATTTAACAAATGATAATGCCACAGCCATTTCAAATTACCTAAGGGTGAAAATTATAGCTCAAGTTTAAAAGACAAAAAATTACAAATTAACGTTTAAGCTAATAGATGAAATGCGATTTTTTATTGAAATGTGAATCAGTAACGGACTTATTCGCAGATAACTTTATTGAAATGTGATTTTTCATGTTTTGTGAATCAGCATGATGAAACTCGAATTTAAATCTTACATCTAACCTAACAAGCTTATCTTATATGAACTATGATCAGGTGTGCATATATTAGATCTGTTACTTAATGAAAACTTAAGCTATCAATTTAAACAATATAGATCCACTGTCACTGAGCATTGTATCTCATCATTCTGAGGTCTAAACAGTTCCAAACGATTTAGGAGCAATCCAAAACAGTCCTAATCATACAGTCCACAGTCTATCTATTTACAATGAAGACATTAACAAATCAAGGAACACTATTCGAAATATAAAATATCTAACAACAAAATTTACAACAAAATCATGCAGCAAGTTTTATTTCATCTTTCAACTTGATATTCACGTTGCTTCGAAGTCAGGACATGTACCTGGAAGTTACAGAAATGAAGAAGGAGGAATCAGTAACAGCAGTAGTGATCACAACAGCAACATGGACAATTTTAGAACCAAAACAACTTCACAAAACCCAGGAATGAACTACAGAATTACAGCACCCAATAGGTGACCAAAATAAGCTCGATTGGACCAAAAGAGACTCGAATTTGCACCCAGGACACTTCTGAAGCTTCAGCAACCCAAACACATGTGTTTCAAGTCATTTTCATCTTATTTAAGCTAGAAATTCGAACTGATAACTGGAATTTAAAACTAATCTGAGGAAAAGCTTTAATAAAACAGTATTTTTGGGGTTTTCTGAAGATTTAAGATCTAAAAAGAACTTTCTAACTCTAAATTTCAGATTTGGCTTTTGGAATTTGAAATTCAAATTTTCAGAGCTTCCAAACTTTTTGGGAAATTTTTCAGGTGTTCAAAACTTGTAAAAGAAGGCATTAGAGGTGCCTTTTATAGGCAAGGAGTGGGGCAGAATGTTCTGGAAGCATTTTCCTATTTTCCCCCCTTTTATTTTAGAAATTGGCTATTAGACCCTGATTTTATGACTTGTTACCCAAGTTACTGCATTAAAATGCAGAAAACTTACACTTAGGCCCCCTTCTAGAAGGCCCTAGGGTATTCTTTTAGCTATGAAAAACCTAAACTACCCTTGCTTGAGTTCTAAAATTACTATGTCTTAACAAACCAGCCCTTTCCCATGCCAAATTACCCCTGACTACTCCCTGAAATTACTGACCAACCCAAACCCCTTTTGCTTTAGTTAAAATTCAACCAAGGTTAATTGAAGGCTAAGTTATTCAGCTATGAATCCATGAAACAAGATTAACTCAGAACTGAACTAAAAATCAGGAAACTAACAATCAACAGATACTAATCAATGACCTATTTACGAATTAAGACTGACCTACTACGAGTTAAACTAACCTAATATGAGCAAACATAAATCGTGACTAAATTAACCGAAACATGGATGAATGGATCAACAAAGGTTCAAACTAATTTTGGAGATTAACAAAATTAAACTATCCTAAAGAAAAACAATGGCAAGCATACTGAAATTACAACATGAACCTAAGAGAATAAAATCATGAATCGAAGAACATGGGAATAAAATGAAATACCTCAAGCTTCAAATCCGACGGCCTTTGTTGACAAAATCAGACTATAACCATCCTTAATAAGGTGTTTCCCATGAGAAAACACCTAATTAAGGGCTATTATAGCCCGGAAACCGTTTTATCCCCAATTTATAAAGTTAGGGTTCTGAGGTCAAATTTCGATTTAAGATTTGACACGAACGAGGATGATTCGGAGATTGTGGGTCATGAGTTTGGGATGAGGGGTATAAGGAGAGTGTATGGTGTTAATTTGGTTGGGGTTGGGTGAATTGAGGTTTTGGCCAGATTTTGGATCTGAAATTCGAGAAAACGGACTGAGATTTGGAAGAAATGGGCCACGGATATGGAAAGAGGAGATGAAGTAGTATCTGTGGTGTAAATTTGGGGTTGATTGGGGCTTCGCCGCCGGCGGAGGCGATTTCCGGCCGGTGGCGGGCGGCGGAGGCACGGCGGAGAAGGGTGGTGTTATGCCGGCGTTACAGGGAGGGGAAATGGTACGAGGAAGGTGAAGAGTGTCTTAGGGTTTGGCATATTTTCGGACACTTTTATTTTAATTCAAGATTCAATCTGGGCCGTTAGATTTGAGGGTATGGACGGTCATGATCCATTGACGCCAAAACGACGTCGTTTTGGGCGTCTCTGGACCGGATCAGGGATTGGGTTGGGCCATTTTGGCCGGATCTGGTTAGGTTCATTGGGCTCGAATTGGCCCATGACTTGTGGCCTGGTCCTTTTCATTTCCATTTCTTTTGGTTTATTTTCTTCTCTTTTCTTCTTTATTTATTTGAATTTGGATTTTATTAAATGCAAAATTAAAAATAGCCAAAACCTAATTTAATTCTAAAATGAGACTAATTAAATTTCCTAGAATTAACTAGATCATAATTTTAAAAGGAGAATTAAACGAAAGTGAAATTAAAGGAACAAAAGATATAAAAGGATTATTTTTTGTTATTTTCTCTCGTATTTTAAATGATGTTTAATTAATATAAAAAATCTAGAATTAGGTCCTAAATGTAAGTATGCTATTTTTGTAATTTTTATTTTTTATAACACCTAAAATTGCACACAAAATGCAAATAAACACAAAATCATGCAATTAGATTCTAAAAATCAAATAGTAAAGGAAAATCCTAATTCTAAGGAATTTTGTAGGAGTAATTTAAGCGTGGCAAAAATCACGTGCTCACAGCGGCGTTGAACTTACTTCTTATTTTCCGTACTGGCGGGTATAGAAGGTCGACATTTAGCTTGTGTGTGGCAATATCCTTTGGGATACCTGGCATATCTGCATGGGATAAGGCAAACAGATCGGCATGGTCAGTCAAGAACTTATGAAACTTACCTGGTTCCGAGATGTTGTGCCCGATATAAGCCTTTTTTGCGTTGTCGTTGCCGTCTAGTAGGACGGGATCAAGATTTTCTATCATTGACTCAGATGCTTCCACAATGTCGGGGTCCTTGATAATGTATGTCCGTACGTCAAGTTTGGCTCCCGACATTGCTGATTGCTATGCTTCCGCATTTGCTCCTTTGAGTTGTTGGGTGTGTGCGCAATCTTGGGCGATGCGATAGCATTCTTGTGCGGTGCGTTGCTCGCCCCGAATGCTGAATATTCCCCGTGGGGTAGGAAATTTGATCACTTGATAGATATTGGAAGGGACCACTCGCATGGCGTGTATCCACGGGTGCCCTATGATGGCGTTGTAGGTTGTTTCCTGGTTCATGACGTGAAACGTCGTTACCAGGGTGACTCCTCCGGCTAGGACGGGTAGCACTATCTCTCCAGAAGTCCGTTCAACTGCATTATTAAAACTTGTTAGCGTTATGCAGCGCGGTATTATTTTGTCTTCGAGTCTCATCTGCATGAGGACTCGAGGATGGATAATACACGCGCCGCTCCCGTCATCTACCATTATTCTTTTTATGTTAGTATCTGCAATACGTAAAGTGATAACAAGAGCATCATAGTGAGGGAAAGACAAACCGTCGACATCTGACTTATCGAAGATGATACTGTCTTCGAGGTCATTATACCGTTCATGGGTGATTGATCGTTTGAGTTTATGTGTGGTGGTGAACTTGACATGATTGATTGCTGCGCCATCGCCCCCGCCGATGATCATCTGTATAATGCGAGCAGAAGGCAGTTTTGGAGGTCCCTGGGGCTATTTGCGTCCGCGGGCGAAGTTAGCCCGTCCTCGATCACTTAGCAACTCTTTCAGGTGTCCCTGGCTTAGCATTCCCACTATTTCCTGTCGCAGTCCTATGCAATCTTCGGTTTTGTGACCCCTTTCTTGGTGAAATTCGCAGAAAGCGCTCGATTTCCGAGTGTTGGGGTATGACCTCATCTTTTGCGGCCATTGCACCTTTGGACCGAGTTTTTCTAGGGCGTACACTATTTCTGAAGGAGAAACACAAAAATTGTGAGCGGATAGGAGTGTAGGCATACCTTTCTCGTGTCGATATGCTGTTGTATGTCGAGAAGGAGCGTCCGTGTGCCGCGATGGAGGCGGGGCAGACGTCCTGACGTAGGGCTGATGCCTTTCCCGACCGAAGCGGGGCCCCAACTGATCTCTTCGACCGTCGTTGCGACGATCTTTCCTTGCTTCGATTTGAAGTGACATCAACCGTTGGGTCGGACCGTTGAGGTCATGCTCGTCGGCTCGTACCTCGACGCAGTAGGCGTTATGGATTTCTTCCCAAGTAGTTGGAGGGTATTTCATGAGCCTGCTCAACAATTTTCTGGTCGCTCTTGACCCGTTTCTATTTATTCCGTTCTGGAAAGCTGCTACTGCTATTCCTTCTGACACATTCGGCAAGCTCATTCTCACCATGTTGAACCGAGCTAATAAGTCCCTGAGTCCCTCGCCGTGCATCTGTTTTACGGCAAATATACCATTTACCCTAGCTTCGGCCTTTTTGGCTCCTGCATGGGCGGTGACGAATTTGCCTGCCATTTCCTCGAACGTTGCTATCGAGCGTGCTGGTAGTTGAGAGTACCATGTCAGGGCTCCCCTTGTTAGGGTTTCGCCGAACTTTTTCAATAGCACCGATGGTACCTGCTCTTGAAAGATCGTTACCTTTTACGGAATTTAAATGTTCTTGGGCTACTCCACTCACTGGTCTCTAGATTTTGGATAAGATGTTTCAATTTTTGACATGTTATCAGAGTTAAACTTTGATAATTAAGTTCAATGACACGGTGTTTTTTTATTAAATATTACTTCATTCCAATTCATTAGACTTTTGAGCCCCTCACTTTCTCTCTCTTCTCAAAAAAAAAAAAATTAAAACCACGATTAAACCCTATTATCGAGTTCATATACGAGAGAGTACTAGAGAATGATATTCTTATTTATGTTTAAATTCAGTCAAAATCATCAACTATAACTAAACTAATTCCTCGTCTCACAAAATCGGATTCGAATGGCTTGTGTGTCGGGGGATTTAAGTTATATATGCCGAAGGTGTAAGTACTTTTTTACATATAGCAAAATTTGAATTTGTGATAAGAGGTTAATTATTATCTTTATTAAATTATCAATTAATGCTTATCAATATATTTACTAGTAATACTTAATAAGTGATTCGATTGAGTAAATATTATGTATATTATCAATGTATAGAATATAACTTTTTTTCGATTTTTAAATCTAGATATAACCGGTCAAATGATATCCTAGTGTATTCACAGCATTAGACCTTGATTAAATGCATTTATAATTAAAATATTATCAAGCAGCATAAAGTTAGCGAAAATCGAGAAAATAAAATATAAAAAAAGGATGATTTGATTTCATTTGTTATAAAAATAAAAACCAAACAAAATCATGAACACTCCTGTAAATCCATATTCTCATTTTATTAATTCACTTAATTCTGGTAAATTTATATACTTTTCTATAAATATTCAGCTTGGTAATTTTTACCCTCTTACACTATATATGATCATAAAAACTATCCCATGGAACATTGATGGGTAAATGTTATATTTTAAGTATTCAACGCAAATGTTGAGTTCCTGTTGACACAACCTAAGAATACTTCGCCTATTTACTTTTCATACATTGAGTTCCCTTAACGAAAATTTCGATTTTCGCACTGCTTCCACACTATGTTGTTAGTAATTTACTATTAGGTTATTATATAAATCGCTTATTTAAGTTGTCCTCACGATCAGTCAGATATTTTAATTAGCTCATTTATCATTTAAATACTTCAAGTGATTGTTAAGTAAATCAAATAGACACCCGAGTACAGCAAATCATATGCATGAGTTACACTTGCCAATTACGTATCAAGTGAACCAATTAAATAATGACACGTGTAATTTGCAATTAAAAATTTTGACATTTGTAATTAACAAAGAAAGAAAAAAACCTTTTTTTTAATTTTAAGCGCACCAAGGGCTCTGCACCCTTCCCCATTCTTCTTCTTCCTTCCGCCCTATCTCCCTCTCGCCTCCTATCTCTCTTTCATCCCTAATTCAACAGAGCCAATACCATTGTATGACAGGAAATATTCCAATAATTAACAATTTATATATGTAAAAGAGAAATAGAAATCAACGTTCTGTTCCCTTCCCCTACCTCGTCTTCTGAAAATGAAATCAAAATGAAGTTTTTCTCTCTTTTTGCTACTTCTCTCTCCTTTTTAGAGGGTGTTTGGATGGGCTTAAAAGCTGGTCAAACTAGCTTTTAAGCACTTTTTTATTTTTTGGAGTGTTTGGCAACAAAAAAAGTTGCTTAAAAAAAGCTAAAAAGTGCTTAAAAAAAGCCAAAAGCAACAAGTTGGCTGACCCTAACTTTTTTGATTTTGGCTTAAAAGCCATTTTAGTTTGACCAATAAAACTACTCTCTTGCCCTTATAAGTTTTTATAATACCAAAATTACCCTCTTCTTTCCTCTTCCTCTTCATTTTTCTGTACTTTTCTTCAAGCAATTGCCCTTATATTTTTGTCTTTTTAATAAGAAAAAGTGCTTACCACCACTTGTTTGCCAAACACTTCAACAGCTTTTTTTAAGCTTCAGCACTTTTATCCAAACATGTAACTGCTTATTTATAAAATAAGCTGCAGCACTTAAAAGTTGATTTTAAGCACTTGTGCTTAAAAGACACTTTTTTTAAGCCAATCCAAACGGGCTCTTAATCTCGTCATTTTCACCATTATTACATCTCACCTCAAGGCAAACTCTCCATCACTGAAAAAACGCAAATCTCCTATCTCTCTTTTAGTCTCACACCACCTCCACATTCCCTCGCCATTCTCATAAACAAACATACTGAGAAATTAAAAACCAAAAAGCATGTTCTTGTGGAAAAACCTAGGTTAGAGCTCGTGAGTGCAGATTTTGGTAAAATAGTATGGTGGAACCTAGTCAACGTTATGTTCCCTTCCCCTACCTCGTCTTCTGAAAATGAAATCAAAATGAAGTTTTTCTCTCTTTTTGCTACTTCTCTCTCCTTTTTAATCTCGTCATTTTCACCATTATTACATCTCAACTCAACGCAAACTCTCCATCACTGAAAAAACGCAAATCTCCTATCTCTCTTTTAGTCTCACACCACCTCCACATTCCCTCGCCATTCTCATAAACAAACATACTGAGAAATTAAAAACCAAAAAGCATGTTCTTGTGGAAAAACCTAGGTTAGAGCTCGTGAGTGCAGATTTTGGTAAAATAATATGGTGGAACCTAGTCACAAGTAGAGGAGTTAGAGAGAAGAAAGAGGAAGTGGTAATTAGGTTTCTCAATTTCGGTATAAAATGAGACTAAGGAAAAATTAGGAATTACACCCATTTATTACCGTCGTAAATGAGTTAAAATTTGAGGCAACGTGCTGTTACATGAGTGTGCAACATGCGATATGCTCATGCGTGGGTGTTTAGTTGACGCTCTTAATAGACACATGCGGTGTTTAGTTCGTCATTGGCTTAGTTACGGTGTCTGGCTGATCGTTGAGGACAACTTAAAGGGGCGGTTTATGTATCCATTTCACAATCTAGCAATCACTTTTCAGAGACGAATACACATAAAATTATGTTCTGTACCGATAGGGGCGGCCCGGCAAGATCTATGAAAATTAAGAATACCACCTTGAAAAGGAATAAACAAAGAATTACCTCTATTAACAAAATTAAAAGGAAAATTCAGCTTTAGTGAATCATGAGATCTCGGGTTCAAATTCACGCAGAGTTAAAAATATTAGGTGATATATTTTTATTTGTCCAAGCTTTGACAAATAGAGCTACTCGATACTTGTGTTAGTTGGAAATAGCAAATATCCTGTGAAATTAGTCGAAGTGTGCGGAAACTACACGACACCACGAATCTCTTTTCTTAACCCACCCCCTCCCCCAACGATTTAAAAAATAGTGCGTATGGGCCGTTTTTTTTTTTTTGTACTAATAGTCGCTCCTTCCATGTTCTTCATTTACTGTGTTTTGCCTTGGATGAACTTGAATTGGTCAAAATTAAAGTAAAAAAAGATCGCTTGGCCGAACAAATTAACCCTCTGATTATCATCTTATTAGACAAACTTGTTGATAAGTCGGAAAAAAGTGATTCTGATTTTCTAAAAATTAAATTTTGTAATGAATATAAAGGGATCAAAAACACTTCTTATCTTATTAAAAGTTAAATATGCTAAGTCAAATATTTCAAGAACCTAAATCTTAGTTAATCAATAGCTGAGGAATCCAACAATTTTCAATATTAAAAATATCTGATCATTTGAATATTAGGCTTTGACTTTAACTAATTATATGCTTTGACTTTAACTAATTATATTTTCTTTTCCTTTACTAGATCAAGTATGACTACTTAATATGGTAAGACATCTATTATTCCTTAATATTATTATGCTATACTTCCTATAAATTCCATACAAATTATGACATCAATGAAATTGCATATAATATGGTAAGACATTTATTATACTTTAATATTTATATGCTACACTTCCTATAAATTCTATACAACTTATGACTTCAACAACCATACATATTTTCATAGACTTTTGTATTCCAAGACCATACAGGATTATACAAGGAGGGAATGATGTCACACAAATCTCAAATTATTGTTGCTCTTTTTGTTTTGCTTTCTCTTGTTCCTTCTCAAGCCAAAGGTTAAGACAACACTAAAATTCTACTTTCTACTTTGTCTATTTCACTTTCCATGACATATAATAAACATTTTATTTGATCACAGTATTTTCATATATATATATTTCAGTTGTAATTTATAGTATCTTTTATTAAGTTTCTAAATATATAAATTTAATTTTAAAAAAATTGGGAAACATATATTCAAACTAAGACAAAAAAAACAAAAAAAAATTAACTTGGTGTATTCTAAACTTCTTCCTTCTCTTTTATACGAAATGAGTAGTTTTCTGCTATGTTGTTCGGACTTTCCAAAAATATTGTCGCACCCATATCGGATTCTAAAAAAAAACACTATTTTGAAGGGCTCGATACGCATCCAATAATATTTTAAAGAGTCCGAGCAACATAGATTCTTTTGTATCTTCTTTCATTCTTGTTTATATATCTACTAGTATCTACGAACGTGCGTTGCACGTTAATAATGACACGTGATGGTTTAACCATTTAAATGATCATCTGAAAGCTGAAAAATATTATTACATTAGCATGATATGTGAATTCAAAATAAAAGGACATTATCAGAACTTACACAAATGATCAATTTAGTCATGTTAGTTAGATAATTACGTATTATAATTTAAAAGTATTTAATTTGATGGTATCTTACCGAACACTTCTTTGTAGATGATTTTTTTGTGTGTATGTTTCCTTCTAATGCTTTGGTTGCTCTGTCATAACCAGAACTCTTGTTGTCGATATTGATATTCATTCCTCTTGAAAGTGCAACATATAGTTGTTCGTGCAAGAAAATATATTGCGATAAATATAGTCTAATATTTAGGAAGTTTATCCTTGTGCTTTATTTATTATAATTGCAAAATATAAACATACCGAAAATTATCCTTGTCAGTTAAATCTTTTTTATTTGAGGTCATAAGTATAATTTTGGAAAGCTAATTTTTACAGTCTCTCATTTCGTCGATTTTGTAATTATTGATAGTACATGACAGAAATCATCTTCCAAGCCATTAGTTTTTCACCAAATGGTTCACTGGTATTCAATATATCTCCAGGGGCAATTGTTTCGATCATTTAACATTAGCCATAAGCGCTTCATCACATATTATCAATTTTGCTTTCCTTATAAATTTAGCATTGTTGCTCTGCTATTAGTTCATCTCATATTCTTATTATTAGTTCATCTCATATTTAAAGATTTAATCTTAATTATAATTTTATCCACCATAAATTTTCTTTTCAAAGTGTAAAAAGATCGATCTGGCATTTCACGTTTAGATCTTTATGTTTGCAGAATCATTAGTGGTATTGACTCTTACCAACAATTTTTCTTTCTATTTCTCACACATTTATATTTTTAAATATTTTCTTAGTTGTTGTTTAATAATTTGGTATATTTTTCAATAATTGATTAAAAATATATTATTTGATTAGGAAAACAGTTTAAATATAATATAAAAATATATTATGGGGATATTTTTCTCAATTTTAACGGCTTGTGCAGTCCATTTAATATTACCTTTATTTTCCCTTAGTATTAGATATTATGGAGTGGTAATGTAGTGTCAATATGGAGAATTCTCATGAAATTAATTTTATTAAACCTTCCTACATATTTTTAATAAGAAGTTAATAGATAAATTTAATTTTAAAAAATTTAATAGAAGGTCATGTAGTCCAAAAACTATGTTATTTTAATTTAGTTATGTTCTTTACCTATGAGTTTTTATATTTAATATTTTAGTATTATTTTGGTCTATCAATATTGTATTCATGTTTTATAATAATATAGGCTCTCCTTTTTCTAAATGAATTTGAACAATATAATACACTCTCAAATTAAATAGTAATAGCACATCATAATAGGTTTTCAAATTAAATTAGTAATAGAAATTTTTAAGAAGTATATCCTAAAAGTAATAGGATTACATGACTTAAAATATGTCTGTATCCCAAAAGTAATTATACTAATAGAAAATCTAACGTGTTCCCAAATGTATTAGGTTTACATGCTAACATGTAGTATTATATGTCTATGCTCTAAACTAATTATACTAATAGGAATCCTAAATGTAATCATGTAGGATTCCTAACTTATAGTATTATGTTCTAAAACTAATAAGATTACAAATGTCTAGAATTCCGGTTATGTCCTTTTATTGTGAGTTATTATGCTTAATATTATAAGGTTATTTTTGTAAACCGACAATATATTCAGGCTTTTATAATAATATAGATATAGATAGATAGATGAATAGATAATATAGACATAGATTATTAGCAAAGTCTAGAGTTTATTGTTGGAATTCCCAAAATACAGGTTTAGCGGCCTAAAGGTACAAATATAATATTACTTTTAGTTGAATTCAAAGTTTTAAATATTTGATTCTTAAATATTACAATATTATCTAATATTAATTACCATTTTTATCTAATATTATCTAATATTGAACTATTTCTTAAAATATTTTATCTTTCAAATCATAAAATAAGATCAATAGCACATAATAAATTCAATTCGAATAGAAGTATGCACAAGAGTGTTATTTTCTTTGTGGTTAATTATCAATAGAATTCATAAAGATATTTATAAAACTTGAATAGGTTTGTATATCATTAGGTTTTGGAATGTAAGTTGGAATCCTATGAATCTTCCTACACAAGGGCTACATTAATATATTTTTGTTGGAAAAAAAAAGCCTAAACTATATTAAAAACCAAATCGGATACAAAAGGAAATATTACAATTATGTCCAATACTCTAGCTATATTTNCCGAAAGTAATTATACTAATAGGACTCCTTAAGGATATCATGTAGAATTCCTAATGTGTGATATATGTCCTAAAACTAATAGGATTATAAGGCTAATGTCTAGAATTCCGGTTATGTCCTGTTATTCTGCTTAATATTATAAGGTTATTTTTATAAATCGATATTGTATTCATGCTTTTATAATAAATATAGATAGATAGATAAATATAGATATAGATAGATTAATTTATTAACTTTAATTTTCATAAAGACAAAAATTAATTATCGTTGATTTCCTTTTCACCTTTTAATAAATTAAAAGGTACTGATCAAAAGCATCACGACCTTTTTGGATGAGCCAAAACCTAATTTGTAAGACGACAAAACATTTTAATAGGAAATTTTACGTTACAATCTTTTGCTAAGACCCAATAGTACTCCAATTTAGTCAACCAAAATACTATAATAAAAAAAATCTAACGTATAAGGTTTACATGCATGCTAACATGTAGTATTAGATGTCTATGCCCGAAAGTAAGTATACTAATAGGACTCCTATATGTGTGGTATATGTCCTAAAACTAATAGGATTATAAGGCCAATGTCTAAAATTCCGATTATGTCCTTTTATTGTGAGTTATTATGCTTAATATTATAAGGTTATTTTGGTAAACCGACATTGTATTCATACTTTTATAACAATATATATATATATAGATATAGATATAGATTAGATACTTCTCGCTCTCCTTCTTTTTTTCTCCTTTTGTTGAATGTAGAAAATGTAAATGGTTCAGAAGAAGCATGTGAATATTTGGGCTCATGCACAATTAATGAAGATTGTGAACAACCATGCAAGAAGTTGGGCTTTGGTGTGGCTTTATGTGTGCCTAATCCTAAGTTTGGTTCAAGTGGAAGTGTTTGTTGTTCTCCTTTTCAAAAAAAGAAGAATTAACCCAAGTAGTCGCTCATCCAACCGTTAAAACTAAAATTAGTCGGAGAAGGTCTTTATGAGAATATTTGTTACACATTTCTTTCTTAGTCATAAAAATAATAATTTCATTGGGAATAATCAAATAATAATCTCATAGTGAATAATCTTTTTTTCTTTTACTAATATCTCTTTACTGGGCATTGAATTTCTAGTGCAGAGATGCACTTTATAGTGTACTTGTGGTATTATACGACAAGCTCTAAAAGAATATATTTTGTTTTTAGTTATTCCTTTCTTTGGCATTATATTCTTCTATTAAATCGGTTTTATGATTCATTATCGATGATATTTTTAATTGTATGTGTTTTCAAGAAGGTTAATGTAATATATAACATGAGAGACCTACTAAGAAATTTTGTAAAGATTAATTTTATTTTCAATTTAAATTGTAACCGGGTCATAGGAAGATTAAAGAAATTTTAGTATTAAGACCAAATATTGAATATAGTGATAAATAGNTAGAGATTGAGCGAGATCCAGGGAAGCTTACCGAGCCAAATAACGGAAAACTGAAATATCGCAATCGTGTGAGGATCACGGCGGAAATTTCGGCACGTATCAAGAAGAGACCGATTAATTAGCTAATCATGAGATTTCTTACTATCTTTAGAATTGTATCAAGGGTAGGATCTGAGCATTTGTAAAACATATCACATTTACGCAATAAAAAGCAATACACTGCCTTTCTCTAGTTTATATTATCTTGTTATTCTGTTCTTATATCGGTTGAAACTTCACTTGATTCAAGGGTGATCGAACTCGAGGGCCAAGGCTATTCAAAACGTTCGGTTTGCATTTATTTCTTTTGCAGCCCAATTCAATATTAATATCTATCTTCTTAAATTGTGCCAAGTTATATCAAGTATCCTTAAAACCATGTGTAAATTCAATTGTTATCCGATTTTAGGGTAAACAATAGGTCCAAATAAAGCGAAATGAATTGAGAGAATTGAGGCGGCCCTAATGCGATAACAAACGTAAAAAAGAACAACAACAACAACAACATAGTGTAATTTTACAAGTATAGTTTGGGAAGGATAGTGTGTACGCAAAGGCGGATCCAGGATTTAAACTGTATGGTTCAACATTTAAGGTTCTTAACATTGAGCTTATTATATCTTTGAAATTATGAGTTCATATCTACTATTTGATGTAATGCTAGTAAATTTTTATACACAAATTTATGTTCCGCATCGAAAGTTATGGGTTCAAATAAACCCATAGATATAAAGCTACATCCGCCCTGAGTGTACGCGAATCTTATCCTTACCTTGAGCAATGATAGACCCTCAACTCAAAGCAAACTTAATCATAGCAATTTAGAGAAAACGCAAACAAAATGAATATCTTAGTAGAAAGTCGTCCTTTTTTAAGGGTAACTTACACAAATGTCCCAAATAAATCTCAACTTACCAACCTCTAGCCATTAGTCATAGACTTACCAAAACTAGCCAACAAAAATTGAAGAACCAAATAATAGGGTTCTTTCTCTCAAAGAATCACATGCAAAAATCACCTTCCATATTTTTAAGCGTGATTAGCAACATTAGATACAAGACGGAAAGGAAATTTCATGGACGGGGTAGCAAATAAGGTGATGAAATATAAAAATCTATACAATATTCCAAAAATCTAAACAAAAAAGGATCTTTTTCAATGGGTATATGAAATTCATTGAAAAAATATAGATAAGTCAATATACAAAATTTGAGGAAGATTGGAGGTGATTTGGACTGGTTTTGTATCAAAATTCGTAATTAAATCGAGTTCAAAAAAGTTTTCTGCGACACATGTATCACACATGTATTACACACACAGGTATACATGGATATACATGTGATACACAATTGATACAAATATGATACATATGTGATACACAAATGATACACATATCATTTTTTTCATGTTCATCTTTTACTTCGAATTTTCAATTCAAACCACCTCAAAACTTCACCAAATCATCCCAAAACTGAGGTTCAAGCTCCTTAAGTTGTGCCCAATCTATTCTAATAACACCCACTCAAAACAAAGCAAAAATTTGATATTTTTTTGCTACAAATAGCTAATTGGCTAATTTGGCTAATATTAGTAATATTTTATCAATTGGCCAATTTTTGTAATGAGCAACTTATAAATGGACATAGCTGGTAATTTCCCCTCCATAGGTGGATTTGATTAGTGGGATTAATAAGTTTAATACATAAAGGAAAAAAAGAGAATCTAAAATGATCCTTTATATTTAAGAGTATGTCTAAAATAGTTCCTTAAATATAAGGTTTAAGTCATTTTGGTCCTTTAATTATCATTCTTAAAAATTTCTAAAACCCTCGCCTTAAACCCCAACAGAGACAACAACATCGTCTCTCTTTCTCTACACAATGGATCCTTCAGACAACAACAATGTCTTCAACGACAACTCCGACATCTGCGAACAACTCCTCCAACGTTACACTAAATCCTCCGCCCCTCAACACCGCCACCTCATCGCCACCGCCGCCGCCACCCGTTCCATAATACAATCTGAATCCTTACCCTTAACCCCATTTTCTTACTTCGCAGCCACAATCTCCACACTTTCGAATAATTCCCAAAATACCCTTGACCCACAAGCCTTATCTGCTTTATCATCTTTCTTAGCTATTGTTCTTCCTTTAATTAAGGATGTTTCTTCAGATAAAGCTACTGAGGCTATTGGTGTAATTGTGGCTATTCTTGAAAAGCAGCCATTAGAGAGTGAGGGTGTTTTGGGGACTTCTACTGTGAGAGCTTTTGTTAAGTGTTTGGGAATTTTGGTGGGGTTTTGTGATAAGGAAGATTGGAGTTCTGTGGAATTGGGTTTTGAGTCACTTGTAAAGTTCTCCATTGATAAGCGTCCGAAGGTTATCCCTTTAAATTGTACCTTACTGTTGGTTATGCATATGTAGATTGTGTGTTTATATGGAGTGTTTGTTATTTGAGTTATGCTTGTTGAAAAAAACTCGAATCTTTAATTTGATTTTGCTATGGTGATTCCTAAATGTTAAATTTTGCTAGTTAATCTTGCATAGGCTAAAGCTTGCTTTTAAAGTGGAGAAAGGTAGAGGGACGAGCTCATTATTCAAGTTCCTCGGTATTTCTCGGTTATAAAAATAGTTGCTTTTTGGCTTGGTTCATTTCATGAGCTATTTAGACTTGCATTAGGTTCAGAAATGATAAAAAAAGGTTTTTATCCCTTGAGATTGTACCTGCTTGTGCTTATGATGCATATGTAAAATTGTCTGTTTATACCGAGTGTGCTTATTTGAATTATACTTTTTCAGTAAAAAAAGAATCTTTAACTTGATTTGCTATGAGATTACTGAATGTTAAATTGGTTAGTTAATTGGTCCCACGACTTTGGTTTGTTCTAGTGGTAAGAGCGCAACGCGTGATGTGTGGGTTAGGAGCACGTCGCTGGTTTGAAGTTCGAACTACAATAGCTTGGTATTTAAGCGGAGAAGGCAAGGGAGCGGACTCGTTATTCCCCGAGTTTAAAAAGTGCACCACTGTACCTCGGGGATTTCTTGGTCATAAAAAATTAAGAGAATTAGTTATGTACTTAGTTAATTCATTCCTAGAAGTTACATTTTGGCTTCAAGATCAAATTTCTGATCTCAGCATCAGCATAATCTGCTTGTTGGCTTGGTTCATTTCATGAGCTACTTAGACTCGCAATGAGTTCAGGCGTTTGAGAAATGATCAAAACTTTTGGCTTTTAGTGACAACTTGGCCTTTAACTCCTGCCCAACCAATCAAAAATGTGATTTCAATAATCTTTGCTTAGTAATTTTACTATTTTAAGCCTTTGAAATATTCCGCCTTCTTAATATGATATATGATTCTATCCCCTTTATTGTTTTAGGTTATTTTCGGAATACAAACTTAAAAAAATTGAAGTAACCTATGCATTAGGTAAAATTGAGCTAGTTAGCTAATGATGTTACAATGATCTATATTATTTTTGTTAATTCACGTAACTCTGATTTTTCTTTGCTACTTGCTTGACTATGTCTATATAAGCGTTCATTTGATAATATTTGGCTTAACATTGATAGTGTTGTTACAGGGTGTTAGTACATTAAGGAATTGTAAGAGGCTGGCGTTTTTGAAGGGATTCATCCTCCCATAGTGAAATATAGAGAAATAATTGATATTTTTCTGACATGGTGTTACTCGTATGATTTCTTTCAGGTGAGGAAATGTGCTCAGGATTGTATTCTAACTGTTTTCATGTCATTTGGTTCATCTTTGGTGGCTAAGAAAGCTGGTAAAAGAATGTACTCCTTGATAGAAGATAACATGACATTGGCAATGAAACTAAGTGCTCCAAAGGAAATAAGTGGACCTAAAGATGAACATCAAGAGGTGCTTCACTCCCTAAATATTCTGAAGCCTATTATACCGTACCTTCCAGTCAAAGTCAATCAGAAGCTACTTGCTCAACTAGTGGAGCTTATGAGTTCCCAGAGCTCAGCATTCACAAGACACATTTTTGATAATATTGGGGCAATATTAGATGCTTCAGGAGTTGAAATCATTCTTCAAGATGCTGACAACATTATAAAAGGGCTTATATCATACATATCGTCTGCGGAGAACCCTGTTGACAATGTATTGCTTGCCGCATCTTTGGCAAAAAGCATTATTGAGAAAATCCATGATGGAGGAATAAGTGTTTGGATTACGTATTTGCCGTTGGTTGTTGGCTGCATATCAGGTACTACTCTAAGGATAAATTCTACCCCATTTTGGTTGTGTGAGATCTGAATGCTCCTCTTCTAAGTCCATTGGTAATATGACTCTTCATATTTTATCATGAAAGGATTTGCCCCAACTGGCTGGACATATTGTTTGATCAGCTTAGTCTGGTTATCTTATTTTATTTGACTTGACTAAAGTATGTCGTTTTGAAGTTGGTCAACTGAACAGCAAATTTAGCCGGCCATCCATTTTTCAGTTTATGACAGTCTTGAAATCTAATGAATGTGATGAAATTGATAATGAATCAACAAAAAGGCGATGTAGGAGCGTACCTTTCTGGATCTAGCTCGATCTTTTACCTATCAAATGACAGACGTGTCTTTGATAACTATAGTATTGATAGGGTACCTCTATAACCACGGCGTTCGCCAAGTTTTTTTATCACTAAGTACAAGACTCCATTGCCAATATTTATGTGGGGTCATTGTTTTTCCATAACTTTCAATAATTGATAAAACTACGACGCTACGAGTACCATCCTTCTACATAGTCGAGTCAATTAGGAAAATGCTGTTCTTTGTTATTTGGAGAACATAAAATTTGAGTTCAGTGGATTTCAAGATGAGAATAAGCCTTGTGACATTACTATCTATGGAAGATAGGTTAATCTACACATAACAGGTAGAACATATCTTTTTAGTTTAGTGGTTCTCAAATAGTTAACATAGTGAAGCTTTGATTTCTCTAATTAGTAAGTTCCATAGAGCCAAGTTATGTTCACCACTAACTTGCTAAGGTTCTCTTTAATATCGTTCCCTTAGCTCTTTGTTTTCTATAAGTTAACAGCTTTATGTCTGTGATTATGTGATGCTTGGTGCTGACATTCTCAATGTTTCTTCAGGTCTTCTTACACGTCCGGAAAATATTGCTTTACAGTCTTCAAATATTTTGAAAGAACTGATCATTGCCCATATTGATGGGAAAAAGTTTTTGACTGGTAAAAAGCAGGCAGTGGATGATGAGGCTCTCAACATTTCTGAATTTGCAGCAGTGAAAGCTATTTGTTTAGTCTTTGAAGATCTGCTTATCAGCTCTTCTGAATTCCCAAACGACCATATCTTGGCAGTCCTTTCCGTTATTTTCCTTAAATTGGGTAGGTAGACACTGACAACCCTCGATGGAGCTTTCAGTAGTCATTACCTGTCTTGCAAAATCTTGGGGTCCTAACTAAGGACTGGCATCTGTGATCAAACCTCTCTTAGTCGCTCGTGTAGAATAGGTCTACATAAAGTTCTGTTAATTTTCGTTTGAATCAACTAAGTGTTTTGGTAAAAAGTCGGTGTTTTAAATTTTACAGGCATACATCATTCTCACTTGGCATTACATGATATGTGATTTCTGCTTCACTTATCAGATTCCCCTTCAGAAATATTGGACAATGGAAAATCCTCTCATTCACTCTTCATCTGACCTCTGGTTTCAAAACATACTCTTCTTCCTTAGGGTGTAGTTTGTATGACACATAAAATTATTTTGTTGGAACTGTTTTAATCTGGTGAAATTCTTTTGTGATGGTTGTTATCTTAATGTTGAAGTTAGATATTCCTACACCTTATCTAGGAGGATAAGTCCTTCTTTCTTACTAGTGTCTCAACTCTTAATCTATATCACTTGCTTTTGACAGCATTTTCTTTCTTCTTTTCAAGAATATTGATAATCAATAAGTCCACCAGATTCAAAATGTAACTTGCTACTTATTTAAATAGAGACAATATAAGAGAATAAATATGGAGGGTAAGAAATAGCTTGGAAGTGGTTATTTGCGATTTGTAGAAAGATACAAGGCAAGTGAATTTTTCTTCTTGTTTTTATTGGTTGGTACAAAGGTAGGAGATGATCTTACATATAAAAATAAATAAGTTGCTCAGGAGGAGTGCTGCCATTTGATCTACAAGCTTGATGGAGTTGAAAGGAAAATTCGGAAGGATAATGTCTTAATATTTTATGATTTAATAAAGGAGTAAAAGCAGAGACCAAAACCGCTAAACAAGAGTTTATAGCTTAATTTGGAACGCGGTCCTTAATCTCTGGTAAACAAAAGGAAAAAAAAACAAAAGTGAGGAGGACGAGTATTGCATCGAGAGATTTCTTTCGAAGCTGTAAAGAGAAGTTTTCCCAGGGTCAGATTAATATTGTGGACAATGGAAACAATGGCTTTTGAATTATCCCTAGACAATTTACATATTAGCAAGTATCAGTTGCTATGCCGTTCTATCAATTTTCTCTTTCACATTTATTTGTTCTCATTGTATTTGATCTATGATTCTAGGTGAGGTCTTGGACTTATGCGCGAAAGGTCTAATACTTAAACTTGCTGATTGGATGGCTGTTGCTTCTGGCGGTGCTTATGATACAAAAAATGTAAGTCCTCGACAGGCCTTTGTTTGTGTTACAAGAAGCTCATTTACTAACATCCCTTGGCTGAGATATTTGTGATTTGTTTTGGTTGTTTGATATGGCTAAGAGAAGTAGATGAGATATGCTCTTTCAATTTTGCAGTGGCTAAAAAACTAATATGGAAGAGTATTTAAGAATGATTAGTAAGAGTGATTGCTTTATCTTTTAAACTCACGTGTTGTTCAGAAAAGCAATGAGCCTAAAATCTTTGTAATTACTTTTCCTTTCTTTTCTTTGCAGCTTCAAGTGTGCATAGGAGCAGCTGTTATTGCTATGGGGCCAGAGAAACTGCTTGCCCGGTTACCCATCACCCTGAATGCGAAGGATTACTCCGTTTCAAACACTTGGTTGATTCCTATTCTAAATAAATATGTATGTGGATCATCGCTAGGGTTCTTTATAAAGCACATGGTGCCACTAGCTGTGTCCTTCGAACAGGCATCATCAAAAGGTAGGCATATTGTGATAATTTATTAAGCTTGGCATGATGTTTTTGGTTGTTTTTGTTGTGACCCAAGTGAAATCCTGTATAATCATTTAGCTATTTTAATCTGAACTCTATTGCTTTTGGTATTTCGAAAGATGCACTTGAATGTTCTTCATTATGTTAAATCTCTCAGATGAGTAGGTCTTTCATGTTAGATCCTTTTACAGTAATGCTGAGTTCTGGAACTATACATTATTGTTATGTTAAATTTTGTGCTTGTGCAATTTAAGTTTGAGTGTCTTCGATTAGTTATTTGACAAGCTCACTCTGTTTAATGTGATTCTTATTTCTTTTCCTTCTTTTTTTTTTTTTTCAGTATCCATTTGGTGTAAAATGGCCTTTATTCCTATAGTAGTGCAGTAATTTTTTTCTTGTAGCATTTACAAGTATTTTAACTTGTATATTTTGATTAGTTTTTACCCTTGTATGTTTGACTTGATGATACAATTTAATGCTATATACAAATAGCATGGTTAAAGGAGAAATAGCAACTGTTTCTATAACTATTAAGTAGCAAAGTATCATTATCTTTTCTCTGATGGGGAAGGGTGGAGATGGCATCACCTCAATTTCCTGTTTTAAACTTAAGAGTTACATCAGAAAGATTCTTTACCTACATCTGGAATTAAGTTCGTTCCTTTTGCCAGTTAAAAAGTCAGTAATTCGGGAAGAACTGCAGGCTTATGCCCGTGGATGTTGGGGGCTATTACCCGCCTTTTGTCGCAGTCCATCTGACGTTCAGAAGAATGCCCAAGCTTTGACTACGCTTTTGATCCCTTTCCTCAAGGAGGAGTCCTTTATGCTTGAGAATATTTCTGCAGCTTTGCAGGTTCAGTTCAGAGTCACTTTTAAGTTTTTTAAATAGTTTTACTTGTCTTCTTGAATGACCATGCCTTTCCTTGTTTGGATTTAAATAATCAGCTGTGTCTTTTCTCATAGGAACTGGTCAATAAGAATAAAAGTGCATTTGCATCTGATAACTTTTCTGAAGACCTTATAGTTCCCCAAAAGGAGGATGAAAATCTGGATTTGGCATTGGAGTTCAAACGCAAATGCTCTTACTCAAAGAAGTCCGCAAGCAAAAATATTAAGGCTTTGGCATCTTGCTCTGAGGAATGGCTTCAGGCTTTAGTAAATGTCTTTTTTAAGTCATCTCCTGCAAATTACCAGCAATTCAAGGTATGTATTATATGTTAGTTGAACCAAAAACAAACTGTTCTTTTCTGCTTGTCATTTTTGCTATTCATCTTTGTTTCTGTTTTATTAGCTGCGTGAGAACTTGCCATTCCCAATTAATATATTCTTACATGCACTCGAGGTTGGTTTAATACATAAAAAACGGGAAGTGTTTCTAGAAAGGAAACATACGTGTTCTGAGGGAAATCACTAAATATAACCTTTGTTAAATGAAGATGCGGTCAAAGCTTAAATTTTTGGTGTAAGGCTTCTTTTGTAAATGATGTAGATGTAGTACACTGATGCTACCATGAACCATCTTGGTGCTGTTGATAGTGATTAAAATCTATCTTCACTTGTCCAAAAAAAAAAAAAAAAGGAAGAAACAAAGAAACAAAGAGAAAAAGGAAACTAAAACAAAGAGAAAAAGGGAACTAACCTCTCCCTGTTCTCCCCAAATGGTGCACAATTATTTTGCCCTCTGTTCTCAATTTGGCCCAGTCCGACACATTTTGGAAATTGCCATAGGTATCGTTGAGGCCCCATGCAGACAATTCCGTTAGTTCAGCACTTGCTTCTCTCATAATTCGTGGGACATTTTAAATAGGGATTTGATATGTAATCCTGAACATAGGTATAATGGCATTAGGCAAAATGTCATCAGCCATCTTTACCTGGTAAATCAAGTGTGTCTAGATACATGTGATATTTAACCCATAATTTTGAGGTCGATTTCATTTGGCGTACGTAGCATTTGTCAATATGATATTTGTAAGCTTTCTAGTTTCCATGATTCAAGAAAAACTTGTGGACAAGATTCAATTATTCAAGAAAAGCATCTTCTCTACTGTCAACATTTGTTTTTCTCTCTTTATCCCTCCTCCTGGGGTGGGGTTTGGACTTGTGCGTGGTTCATGAGGACTTTAACTTGATCCCAAGTAAACTCTTCACTTGGTTGAGGTTACTGACATTCTTCTAGGTGGAATTTTGTGAACGCTTGCTGCAATTCTTAGTATATATTTTAACAAGTTTGTGGAACAATATTGCTTGCCAAGATGCTTCAACTGTCTTCCTTATTTTTTGGGGAAAAAATTCTCAGGAGGCAATAGAGTGCTTGACATGCATCAGTGATTCTTCGACAACCCAAAGGATCTTTACTTCCACAATGGGGAGATCCGGGATTATGAATGATTCTGGTGAATACAGGAAGCTTGGATTTCATTCTGATGGCTCAACAGACAACGAAGAAAATAACACCACTCTTCTTGGGGAAGTAGCTAAGAGGTAACAACTATTCAACTTCACTTTCCTCAATTTTCCGTGGACTATTGCTACTCCTGTGTTTTGTTGTCTAACTTTCTGTATTGGACAAGTCATACAGAGAAAAGGCACCTTGCTACTTTCTTTTCCTTTTCCTTTCCCTTTTCCCTCTCTGAATTTGGCAGAACTATCCCTTCTCAGACACCATCCTGTTTGGAATGGAAGTGGATGTATTCTGATATATATTAGTTAGCAGTCGTACTTTTTTCTCCATAGTGTTTAAAGGTGCTAGAGATGCAAGCTTCTTGCCCCTCTGGAAGTTGCTTGCTTTCTGTTTGATATGAGCTACTGACTCAGTTAGTTAGTAGTTGTTTTTAGGTGAAGAAAAGATAGATCTTCAATGAGTTTCTTGTCATTTTTTACTCTTTTATTCCTGTACTAGTTGAACCTTTTTTTGGTGCAGCTGTATCATCATTCTTCCGAGCATGTCTTGTATGTAGCTAACTCAAACACAGGTTACCTCATGCTGCTATTTTTTGCGGCTTGAATGCAATTTAAGTGAAAGCATTTGAATTTTGTGGCAATACTAAATGACTGTTCACTTTCACTCTGTAGTGACCACCCCAAAATGACATCTGTAGCATGAACAGTGGCATATGATTTTATGACACTTCAAAATGGAAACTTAACCTTTTGCTGCATATTGGTAAAGGTGCTTGGTCTTGGAGCTGGGATCGTGCTTTGTTGAAGGAGCTAGCGAGGATCTCATTAAAATCTTTTTTGGCATTGCTAAGGATGTTTTGGAGGTAAGTTGGTGTCGATGGCTGCAGATGATCTTATTGATCTAGCTTTCCTCACAGTAATGTTGATTTTATGCTTGTAGGCTACTCATGGGGCTGGTCATCTTGAAGCATATCACATTCTGAATAGAATATTAGAGGTCTGTTTTTAGTAGCTGTTGGAATTTTCCTTCCCTTTTGTGGTATAATCACCTGATTGTCTCGAATTTATGTTGTTTTAGCAGAAAAGTTCCTGGTTTCGCTCTTCGCATGTTGAGCAGCTCATGGATTTATTGGCTAGTGTAAAACCTCCAACTGATGTAAAATCACTGGAGAGTCGCTTTGCCTGCTATAAAACCTTGTTGATTGATTCAATACAGGTAGGTTATCCACCACGATGGGTACTTTAAAAACTCCCTCAACAACAAACATGACTATGATTCCATATGCTATTGCCAGGGGAATTTGGACGAGGAGAACACGCAGGCCTTTCTCATTCTGAATGAGATTATTCTCACATTAAAAGATGTAAGGGCTACATTTAGGTTCTTTTCTGATTGGAGTACTATTTGATTGGCCAAATTATTTCTCCAAGTTGCTGCATGGTTTTAGCATGGTTTTTTGCCTCCCATTTAGGTTCATGACGTCCTTCTTTGCTGTCTTCTTTTTAGCCAAATTGTCCTATTTAAATGTATGGAAGTGCTAAATAGAGAAGTCTTGTACTTCATGTAGTTTACTACTTGTAGCACACTGGAACATATGGCTTCATACATAGGCATTTAGTCCTGTCTAAATGTGGAAAAACCAACCTTGGCAAAAGAATGAACTTTGGAAGCATTTCCCGGCCAAGTTTCTTCTTTGATTGGAATACAATTTAATTGGCGAAATTGTTTATCTAAATTGCTGCATGGTTTTAGCATATCTTTTGCCTCCCATTTTGGGTCATGACTTCCCTTCCTCTTTAGCGTCTTCTTTTACCCAAGTTGTCATATTTACCAGTGTTGAAGTTAATGGCCTTACTGTGGTTGCTGTATATATTTTCTTCTTTTGTGTGGAATTTTGCTTAAATATTCAGCACTAAATAGATGTTACTTCTTGATAAGCTTAATAACATGGCCTTATTCTTTTAATGCAGTCCACGGAAGAAGGTAGAAAGACGGCCTATGATGCCCTTATCGGTGTGTGTTCTAGCTTGAGAGATTCATCATCTGTTAAGTCGAATGAATCTTACAAGAAGTTCATTGATATGGTTAGTAACGAAAAATCTGTGCAACTATTTTGTTCTTGCATTTGTATGTTTACTGGCATCAAAATATGGGTATCGTTCATTGAGACATAATTAAATAAATAAAAATATGTTCTCCACAGCCTAAGCTTTTAGATGAGATATCACACACTTCAACATGGTAAGAGCAGACAGAGGTCCTGGGTTCGAGTCTCACCAACTCTCTCTCTCTCTCTATATATATATATGTGTGTGTGTGTGTGTGTGTGAAATAAATTCCACGTGCTTGGCGAAAAAGAATCAAGCCCTATCCTGAGGAGGTGTCTTAATAGGGCCCAAGTAACAAAACTTTGTAGAGAGAAATTTCTTGCTTGAGCAGAATTTTGTTTTAATTTTGCAATGTTCTTTTCATGCGGGCGTAATTTTTGGACTAAATAGTTCACATACTCGTGGAAGCATCTAGTTTCTTTGATTCATGTTTTGGAGGTTTAAAAGAAGCTGTAATATGCAGATTATAGCTTACCTTTCTGGTTCGTCACCACATATAAAAAGTGGAGCAGTCTCTGCACTCTCTGTTCTGGTATACAGTGATGCCGATATCTGTGTCTCAGTCCCTGATCTGGTCCCTTCCGTTCTGACTCTGCTGCAGAGTAAAGATGTCGAAGTTACAAAAGTAAGCATGTCTATCCACGACAAGATACTATTTTATTCTTTGATGCTTCTTATAAGCCTGCTGTTTTAACTTGTGCAGGCTGTTCTGGGATTTGTTAAAGTAATGGTATCGAGCATTCAAGCAAAGGACCTGCACATTCTGCTCTCGGACATTGTCAATGGAGTGCTACTCTGGTCATCTGTGTCACGGCATCATTTTAGATCAAAGGTTTGTGATGTTTCTTTGATCGGACATGGAACTAACAATGTATATATGAAGCATGACCGCGTATTATCTTGCTTAAAATATGCTTATGCTTATGAGTTCTACAGCAGGAGCACGCCATCCCTTTTGTTTTGTAATTAGCTTAAAAGCACCTGTTCCTTTTTTTTTCTACTTAGATTAGATGTTTATATACTTTTGAAAGACGCAATATGTCCTTTATTGACAAAGTCGATGTTTCTTGCCATCTAAAAGGTCACAGTCATCATGGAGATCTTGATGAGAAAATGTGGAGTTGCCGCAGTTAAGTCAATTGCAGCTGAGAAGTATAAAAACTTTATCAAGACAGTTGCAGAGGTAAGTTTCTTGTTTCAGACCCGCAGACAAGTTTTTGACAAATGCTATTAGTTTTTGGTGAGGGACAGCCATCATGGCGGTTCTTGTTGCAAATGGAAGTATAATGCCTGAAGTGTGATATCAAGTGTTCCTTTCATCCTATTGACATGGATGTTTCTGTTCGCTGTTTTCTTTTTGACAGAATCGCCATGGCAAGACAAACTCTAGAGAAGATGGTACCCCTGAGACAGAATCAACACCTTCGGATTCAAGGTTCGATCCTTGTGCTCATCTTACAGGATCTTTTGCTTATTTCAGATACTTCAGTAAAAAAGTTTTGATCCGACTATTTATCTCCTTATAGGCAGCGGAAAAGGAAGGATAGAGAATCTAGTGATTCACTCAAGGAAAAAGACTCCAGGGAACCTTACAAAAGGAAAAAGAGAAAGGAGGGCGGAAAGGATTCATCCACGAAATTTGCCAAGCAAGGTGTCACGGGAGGTGGGAAAAGAAAAAGGGAGATGAAAATGAAGAACAACACTGCTGATGAACCTTATTTCTCTTCAGGCAGCAGTGCTGGTAAGAATCTGGTAAAAAGAAAGAGAGAATTCAGTTATCACAAACATGAAGGTGATAAAGCACCACTACAGATGAGAGGCGAAGGAGGCAAATTTAAGAGGGGCTTCCCGGGAAAGGGAAAGACAGAAAGGCAAAAAAGGCCAGCTAATGATGTACGAGGTTCAGGTGCTGAACACAAAAGGGGTCAGAATAGAAGGCAGAAAACTAATAAAAATAGTTAACATATCGGAAGAACTTTTCGTTTATTCACTTTTGCAAGTAAACATCGCATGGGGGGAGATGAAGAGCAATCTCTTATTCCGAAGTAGATCGAAATGATGCATATCTTCTGCTCGGGAGATGTATTCAGTGCACCAGTGATGGATTTTCAGTGTCATAACAGTTGCTGGCATCGGAAGATATCAAGAATGTGTCAATGCACAAACCATACTTCATATGGTGCAATGTGCCTTGTATACCATCTGTTCCTAAGTTCTGTTCTGAGAGCTTAGTGGCAATCAAGTTTTGTTTTATTTTGGTCACAGTTTAGTTGCAATTTTGTATTCTACAAAGGGTGAGTGAGTATTTATTAGGTAGTTTTCAACAATCTTATAAGATGGCAATCTTATATCCATTTGTATCTCCCAGTCGTAGTTGGGAACATAAAGTTTGTTGATATAAAGACATGGTACAATTCTATTTAATTTTGTTTAGAAATGATATAGAATGGGGTGGAGATACTATTTCTGAAAGCGGTATATTCTTGGACTTGTCACCTTTGTGTTTATGACCTAAGTTGCTCGGACACGGGTATGGGTGTCCGACACGGGCGCGGATCTAGAGGTCGGATCCTTCGAGATGTAAATTCTAAGATTCGGGGATACGGATCCTAGTATGGATACGGGTGGGGATCCGGCTAAAATTAATTCAAAAAAATAAAATATAAAAATATCTCTAAATTTGTAAAAAATTTAGTGGAATACTTACGTATAGCTTGTAAAGTGTGGATTTCTTTTTTGTTCTCAAGTTGTAAATAAGTAAAGGATTGATATCGTAGATAAGGTATGTTCATATTTATCCTAGTTTTGGTTCTAATTTCGGAATCAAATTGTATTGTATCGAATTTTTTCGTCCGTTGTGGTCAAAGTACCCAAAAGTGTTTGACCAAATTCGGTACGGATCCCATACCCACACCCATACTAGTGTCGTGTCGACACGGGTGCGGCACCTAAACTGAAGTGTCGGAGCAACTTAGTTTATGACTATATTTTGGTGCAAGTGCACACATAAGTCATTTTCAGGGATGCTATTTAAAGATTAGCCAACATCTTTTTTGTCCAAAAATTTTAAACTAAAAATCCTAACTTCAGGACATTTTTGTCCTGAAGAATTTAAAGGAATAGCAGCCCTTCAGAATGACTACGTGGTGTTATTTCTACCTATTTATATTTTCATACTAGTCCAGCCTATTTGACCCATGCTTTATAAATGAAGTACCCATTATTGGGTCTAAGTTTGAAACTATTGCAAAGTTTGATTCTGAGACGACTAACTTTTAAATACCATGTAAATTTGGACTATACTTTAAATAAACAGAAAAGTGTCAGATATCCTTGTACTATCGAAAACGGTTTAAATATATCCTTCGCTATACTATTTGGTCATCTTAGACCCTACCGTTATATTTTTGAACAAATATACCCTTATTTTGGATGGAGTGCCACGTAGCTGCACCAAACAAATATACCCTTATTTTGGATGGAGTGCCACGTGGCTGCACCAGATTAAATCGACCTATCCCCTTTTTAAACCCGATTCACTTAAATGAAACCCGATCCGACCCAAAATCCACCCCATTTGAAGACCCTACAAGGTTATACAAAAGAACTGAGAATGGCCGGTGAAAGATGAAGAACATCAATGGCTTCTACTAAAGCTTTGACAAAAACCAGAAAATCCTAATCCCCTTGTATAAGAAGGAGTAAGAAAATAGCTGAGAGCTCAAAATGATGCAACAATATCAATCATACTCTGTTTAGTATCTCAGTACCTCCCTGATTCTTCGACAGACTTTGTTTCTCCAAGATAGTTTGGAGAAAGGAATAACCAACTTAGTGGTTACGTTTCATCAAAGTTGAAGACGTTTTAGTTAAACAATAACCAGAGAGAGTGTAAAAATAATTGAGTTAAGGATGACTGATCAATAAACTTTTGGTTGTTTGAGGATTACATTCAGGGGAAGGTTAGTACTAGTACTAGAAAATGGACAAAATTCCAAACGGTCAAAGCTTTAGTTGTAATGTTTAAGGGTGGATTTGGCTTCTGTTGTTGGTTGCTAATAGATAGCATGATTGTGGAATCTGTTATCATGAACATATCTTGAATACATGAGCATGAAACGATATAGGGTCTTCTTTTAAGTGGGGTGGATTTTTGGTCGGATCGGATTTCTTTTAAGAGAATCAGGTTTTAGAAAAGGATGGGTTGATATAATTCACGTGGTACTCCATTCAAAATAAGGGTATATTTGTACCAAAGTATAACGGTATGCTCTGAGATGGTCAAATAGTATAACGAAGAGTATATTTAAACCATTTCCGATAGTACAGGGATATACTTGACCCTTTTCCGTTAAATAAAAGTCCTAAAAGCCAAAAAATTGCATAAATTTAATACTTTTTGATGTGCTTTTTAACTTCTAATTTTTCTTGCCCTGTAAGTAGAATTTCAAGTTTAACAAGTGTTGCATGTAAATGTAATAAAAGAACTTCAAGTTTAAAGCCCCATAGGCAAATTTTAATCCTTTTATTAGTTTATATTTAAATTAATTAAATTGTTATTCTTATAATATATTAACTAATCAGCATTTTGTTTTTTATTAATAAATATCAAATATCAAAAGTTTTTAAACTGCATACCAAATGCTATACCGAATAATACAGTCTTTTAAAATACATACCCAATATCTTATGGAATATTGAATTTTTTTATTTCGACATAATAATTGTGCTTAAACAGGGAAATTGTAAATAGTTAAATATAAACCGCGACCAATTATACCCCTATACTATGAGAAAAGGTTTAAATATTCCCTTCGTTATGCTTTAGGTCCAAATATACTTCTGCCGCAATACTAGTGGTTCAAATATACCCTTCTTCTGTTAAGTTTGTCCAAGGTGGACATTCAATCATACATGGCACTGATATTTGATGAAGTGGATGCCACATGGTATGCCACCTCAGTATCACTGATCCATATATAAAAGACCAAAAGTTGAAATACACTTATTTTTCATGGTAGTGGTAATGGTGGCAATAGTGGTGGAGGGAAAAAAAAGTTAGTGGTGGAAAAAAAATAGAAGGGAGGGGTAAAACAATTTGTTTGGATGGTTGTTCCCCATTGTATTGTATTGTATTGTTATCCCAAAACAATGTTTGTTTTGATTGTTTCATTAAAATTGGTTGAATTGTATTGTTAAATTCATTGTTCCGAAACAATGAAAAGTCCCCTTTTTGAAACAACCGATTTGGTGTGGTGAGACTGTTTCCTATTTTTTTTCATTTATGCCCTAACTTATTACTCGACAATTCTATTTTAACATTTACCCTTTTTTTTTTTTTCTATTTTAACTCCAAATCTCAAACCTATAACCTACTTTGTTTTTTTCCAAAACTTCTGCCGCCAACGTTAAAGGTGTTTTGCCGCCTTCTGTTTTATTTTTTATCCTAATTTGCTTTTAACTCAATTCTAATTAGTTGTGCTCCTTTGTTTTGCCTTCTTCTGTCTCGGTCCTTTGTTCGGCTTTCTTAAGTTGTTTTGCCTCCTTCTGTTTTGTTTTTTAAAATTATTTTTATGCATAATTTTTGATAAATTTAATATTTAAAAAATTGAGGGTATTTTAGTAAACTTATCAGTTACAGTTAAGAGTGTTAAGCGGGCCGGGTTGACCCGGTTCCGGACCGGCCCAGACCAGTAGAACCCGGAACCGGCCCGGACCGGTAAGAGGGGGCTGGGCTGGGCTGGGTAGGGGGTTGGGGGGTTGGTCCAGTTTAGTTCTTTGAAACGGGTAACCGGCCCGGTTGACCCCGAAAGAGTGAACAGTAACTCTTACCGGGTTAACCGGCCCGGACCGGCCCGATTTAAACGGCTACTTTTTTTTTGTTTTTTTTTTAATTTTCAAATTCTGTGGGCAAGAAATTGAACAGGAAAAAAAGAAGGGAAAAAATGGCAAGTAGCAGTACTTGTACATGTTCTTGTAGATCCATAATTACTGCAAAATCAAATGTTATTAATCGATTTGCAACACCAAGAGGATTACAATTGATTTTCCCTGGAAACCCTAGATTAAAGCAAATACCCAGAATTTTTGTGGTAAGAGCATCAACAGTTGATAGTTTCATCTAACTTTGTTGAACGCATGGAAAAAGCCTTGTTGATTTCCAAGGTATTTTTTTTTACCTATTTGTATTATGTGTTTTGTTTATCTGTTCATATTGTCAATTCAATTATGTGATCAGTCAACTATGTAAACAAGGGCATGGGCGAAGCTATATAGTCCTGAGGGTGGTTCGTCGAAAATTACACTATGTATATAGGTGAAATATTGCATTTTAGAGGTATATATTTAAAACCCTTGGTGAATTTACTTGTTGTTAAAAATGTAAACGTTTCAATTTGTAAATTTAAATTATGAAATAAAAGTAGCACTTGCAAATTGCAATAAGTGTAATTTTTTCCCATCTCCCTTGTATTCTTTATGTTAGTACTTTGTATTAATATAACTTACAATAGTTATAAAAAATTCCAAAAAAAAAATTAAAAATACACTAAACCCGGCCCGACCCCCTCAACCCGTAACCCTTACGGTTTAATTTTTATCCAGATGAACCCGAACCCGTTAAACCCGTTAAGAACCAACCCGGAACCGGCCCGGACCGTAACCCGTACGGGTCCAAAAAATAGAGGCCCGACCCGGCCCGGACCACCCGTTAAACACCCATAGTTACAGTACAGTACGATACAGTCAAACCAAATAGCAAAATATTATTTAACAATAACAAACAATACAATCTATCCAAATATTGTATTCATAAAACGATACAATACAATACGATACAATACAATACAATACAATACATTATAAAACAATGGGGAACAATGATCCAAAGAGAGTGTTATACAAACTTAACGAAAAAAGGTATTTTTGAGCCAATAGTATAAATATAACAGTGATACATTTACATTTTCTTATATTTGACCCTTTTCCCAAAAATAAATAGAGTTCAAGATACACAATAGTGAAAATGATTACTTTCACCAAAGGTTTATCCTCAAAACAACACAACACCAAAACCCAAGACTTCAATGGCTACCATTCAAAATTCTCAAATCTTCCCACAACAACCAAATCCCACATTCAAAACCCATTTCAGAACTGTTATTACTGTCTGCAAAAAGCAGCAAAAACCCAAAAACAACAAACCCTTTGAGGAGAAGAAGTTAGCTTCAGTTGACTATAACAAAGGGACACACAAAGTTACTGTGAAAATCAACGGATTTCGCAAATCTGATTTGCCTAAACACCAAAAATTACGGGTCCAAAGTGATAGGTTTCAAAAAGATTGGGCCATTTCTGAAGTTGTGGAGAAGATTATGAAGCTTAATCCTTGGGATGATGATATTGAAGGTTTATTGAATTGTTGGGTTGGCCGTTTTGAGAGAAAAAACTTCCCTATTCTTATAAAGGTGATAAACTTTTTTTTTTTAATAATAATTTTTTTTGGGGTGTTTTAAAATATAAATTATTTACTAGGAATAAGAGCCCGTTTGGATCAGAAAAATATTTTTAAGTGTTTCAGTATTTACATGTTTGAATAGACTTGCTGAAACTGATTTATCCTAAGAACAGTAGAACATTAATCCTTAAAATTCTGTATAAATGATTCTCGTGTGTTTATTTGACAGCTACTAGTATTTTCCTGCTGTTTGGAAAAGGGAAAATTTCACATTAGAACAACTAGGCTCCATACTTTTCAATTTTATAGCCCATATTTCAATTTACAACCAACTAGCCCATAAATAATAGGCTAAGATTCAACATCCAACTCTAATAGATTCTCAAAATCACTTTTTAATTTTTAAAAAAGATTCCGCAAGCTTTTAAATTAATTTTCGAATCAGTAATTGTGACTCAAATATAAATTCAATAAACCAAATTCATTTGGGCGGTGAAAATTAGATTTTTAACAAGCTTAAATATGTGGGTTTAAATTTCGAATTTGATTTTGTGAGAAATTTGGAGTGGGTGTTATTTAGACTTGTTAGAAATAGTATAAGGAGGTTGTATATAAAATTTGAAGTCATTTAATGGAGATTTGGACTGGTTTGAGCAAGAATTGCAACTGAAAATCGTGGAAGAAGTTCGTCTACAGACGCTTGTATAAAAGTGTATAACAGTGTATAAGGTGTGTTTCTACACTCATATACAACATTATACAAGATTATACATAATTATACAAAAAACTGACTTCGTCTTCTTCCTTGCGTCTTTTCTGAAATTTAACTCAAATCTTGCTCAAATCTACTCCAAATCACTTCAAATTTAAATTTTGAACTCCTTTTGATATTTTCAATCAATTGGAACAATACCCAATCCAAACAACTAACAAATTCGAAAAAACTCATTTTCAAAAGCAAAGCTTTGAATGGTCTTCAATGGTGAACTTCTACTCTTCAATTTTCTTTCATTGCAAGTAGGTGACACAAGAGGAGAAGCAGAAAATACATGGCCCTTTGAAGCATATGTAGAAGATGTGAGAAGAAGAGAGAGTGAAAGCAATAGTTGTGAGAACAAAGAATTAACTCCATAGCTTTTAGAAACAATGATTGTAAAAACACAGATTTTGAATTTGCAAGTGCTTTCAAAATATGTACAATGTGGGCTAGGTGGGGTAAAACTTAAAAACATGGGCCATTTTTTGTTATGGTGTGAAGTCATGTGTATTTTCATGTAATTCTTTCTTTGGAAAATACTACTCCTTTGTACTAGCATATACTCCCCATTCTTGTAAAGGTGATTTAAAAAGTACATTTTGGGTGTTTTAGGAAATGATAATTAGTTACTGGGAATAAATGGGTATATGTAGAATTGGATATATTTAAAGGGTTCATATACTCGGCTCCAACTAGTTTGGGATTGATATGGATGTAACTTTTAGTTAGAACTTTGAGATATATACACACATATGTCTAGAGGCGGATCCAGGACTTCAACCTTACGAGTAATTTGGAATTCTACCACAACTCATTTGATTTATTTGATTCGGAATCAATTATTTGGACTTATTTAGTGAATATTTTAACACATACATGGTCGGAGCCAAAATTACTACGTAAGAATGGACTAGGGCTGTCTAACGGGACGGAACGGGACGAGACAATTTTTGCGGGACGGGACTGGACGGGACGATTCCTTAACCGCTTTAGGGGGAACGGGACGTTAGGAGGTCGGGATTAGCGGGATGATCCCCTAGGCCCGCCCCATCCCACTAACTAACTGGACGGGGGGCCCTTAGCGGGATTTTTTATTTATTTTTATTAATTTAAATATTTAAGCACTAAAAGTATAAAAAATTTTTTTAATTGGCAACGACTAATTTTTTTGAAGTTGGGAACAACTAGTTTTTTAATAAACTTCGATCTTAATAGATTATAAAGAAGCTAAGTAAGAAATTATAAATATAAAAAGAAAAAGAAAAGACTTGTAGCAAAATATTTTAGTAAATATAATATTTTTAAGTATTTATAAAAAGAAAAGACTTGTAGTTTATTTAATATAATCCCTAGTATGAACTTTGCACTAACTAATTAAAATAATTCTTAAAAAATTCAAGGCTAAAGACTTTCAGTTTATTTAATAGAAATTTCAAATTTGACACACAAATACAATTCTTTTGAAGAGCACCTAATCTAAGCAACACCTTCTAGAAAGGTTTATGCTTGAACTAGGTCTGTAAGTAGCTATTACTAATTATCATACTAATATGTACTTTCCGATATAGCTTCTAACTTTCATATAATATCAACGGGAAACTCCTTTGGAATTGGCAATACTTGAAACTTAGATGACTAGCAAATTTAGAGAGAGAATGATAGAATTAGAGAATTATGGAAAAAATGAATAAATATGGAGGGTATTTATAATTAAAATTAGGGCCAAAGTGTACATTAATAAACTTGGGGGTTAAAATATAAATTTTGGGGGAGGGAGTAAGGGATCATCTAGCCGTTGCCAATGGCTAGATTTTCAAAAATCAATCATTGGCCAACAAATATATATATATATATATATATATATATATATATATATATATATATATATATATATATATATATATATATATATATATAAATTTAAAATCGCATTCAAATTTTGCCGGGATACCGGACAAATCACTAGGCCCATCCCATCCCACGTCCCACGTCCCCCTCTAACCCGTCCTCCTACCCCTACCCATGATCGGGACGAACCGGACTGGTACCGGGGCGGGACGGGACGTCCCGTCCCATTAGACAGTCTTAGGATGAACCCATAAGTTACCCTCTACCCGTCCCGTCCCATTAGACAGTCTTAGGATGAACCCATAAGTTACCCTCTACATCCGCCCTTGCATAGTTTGCAGGCAAGTGGAGACTGTTGGTAAACTCACAATTATGTTAGTCCCAATAATGTTTTACTAAAGTGATTGAATGTTGGAGCAACTTAGATGTGAGATAACATCAAAGTTTGAAAATAATATTTAGAAATCTACATGTTAGTTAGTTTTTTTCTAAATGTTAGTTCCTTATGGCACCCAAGGCAATTAAATGGGTTAAGAACCATGAGGTTTCAGGTTCAAAATTCGTGAAAAGGCAAAAGCACTAGGTGATTCTTACTATGGAGCCTTAGTGGACATGCTTCCCTGGTACCTATACTGGTAGGAGGTAACAGGTACCTTGTGCAATTAGTCGAGGTACGAGCAAGCTGGCCGGGACACCACGACTGTCTAATAAACTTTTATACCAAAAGTTGTATAAAATATTTAAGAAAATGGTTAAAATTTCATTTAATTGATGCTGGAAAGTTTTATTTTTTCTTTGAAAAATGTCGTCTTGTTATATTTAACTTTCCCAGGGTGATGTATTTATTTGGCAGCTATAGTGTTTTCGTGCTGTTTGCAAAGAGTGATACTTGGTTTTGTGTGATGTAGGAAATAACTCAAATGGGTTCAATTGAACATAGCATCCAAGTTTTCAATTGGATGAAAAATCAGAAGAATTATTGTGCAAGAAGTGATATCTACAACATGATAATCAGGTTACATGCTAGACATAATCGGGTTGATCAGGCACGTGGCTTGTTTTTTGAGATGCAAAAGTGGAGGTACTCTTATTCTTTGGTAACCTTCTACCAATTTTTCTTTGTTTTCATTGGTAATCCAAATTGACATGATTAAGACTTTGTCATAAGGTAAATGAAGCTCTGTTTGCAAATTTACTTTAATACTATGATTAAGAAATGTGGCAACTCTATAACAAGAAGCCCAGGTATAAGCAATATGGCAAGAGCAGTTATAGTATAGTTCATGGTATTGTATAGTTTTTCCAAACAATTCAATTGAACCCCTTTTCCAACACCTGGCTCTGCCTCTCATTGATACTACTTGAGTTCAACTGCTTGTATTCTTAGTAAAAAGGAGTCTGATCATAAATTCATTAAGAAGATTAAGAACTTAATGGACCTGAGGTCCTTCTTTCCATTTCCTTCCTTTTATTTTGGTTACCTAAACGTAAGTTTCTAGATTTTCCTAAATTTAAGTTGATATAATGCGTGCTGCCAAAATTGGCTAGATTAGTGAAACCAAAAAGAAATAATTTTTAATTTAGTCAGTATGTTACATTTGTTGAGTTCAATATGGTTGTTGCACTCTTATTAAATTGATTTGCACCTCCACTCTATCTATTTAGTATTTACACCAATTTGTACTTGCTAAATCATGTATGTCCGACTCATTGCTTATCCCTTTTTTTTTTCCTGGTGTTCATGATGCTTGTTTTTTTGGTAGGTGCCAACCTAATGTTGAGACCTACAATGCCCTTATCAGTGCACATGGTAGAGCTGGTCAATGGCGTTGGGCAAAGAATATCATGGAAGACATGCTCCGTGCTGCTGTGTGTATTTACTCCTCTTTATTACGATATCTGTGCATATTGATGTGAGTTTTTCCTTTTATTCTTTTTCAATTTGTTTTAACATCTAGATAACATTAAACTCTTCTTTTGTTATATTTATTAGTTGCTTTACTTTCTAGTCCTGAAGCAATGTTCTTTTCCATGTTCTTTGTCTATATATATTGTTCCCTAACAACTTTTTCTAGTCTCTCAAGAATAACAGTTCCATAAAACCTAAACCGCAACACTTAGGCTTAGCCAACTTATGCGGCAAAATCATATTTGTTTTGGCCAATGTCAAATACATGAATTGGCAAGAAAATGTTGCATATATTTCATTCACCAAGCCTCACAAGTCCAATATGGTTGGGCATTGGTGAATTCTCGCAGTTATTCGTTGTTGAGGCTTAATCTTGCCCAAACTCTCTAGCTTTCCAGACATTTTGGCCCAAATTTCAGCTCGATATCTGGTTTAGTACCCTTTTGCAGGGCTTCTTCACTGATAAGGTGCTGAGAACTTTGACATTACAGCCTGGGGATAAGCTATCAGGGCCTTTCACCATCTAAGCCATAATATATACTCAATTCCCTTTTGAGTTATTGAAAATGTACATATGTCTCAGTTCTGCTGCTTGCTCAATTACGATGTAAAACTAGCTTTCTAGGGCCTTAACTGCATAAATGTACCAAATTGATTTTAGCAGTGACCAGTGGGTGTTTGATTGTTTTGCATTTTTTGTTTCCTTTTTTGTACTTTTAAATCTTTTTGTCATTGTGTGCTCATGTTTTATATGAGATGTTTAACTGAGGAAATTTGCTTCTGGAATTGGTGCAGATTCCACCAAATCGATCAACATACAACAACTTGATCAATGCATGTGGATCTAGTGGAAATTGGAGAGAGGCTCTTAAAGTTTGCAAAGAAATGACTGAAAACGGAGTTGGACCTGACCTGGTGACTCATAATATTGTCTTATCTGCCTATAAAAATGCGGAACAATATGCAAAAGCCCTTTCCTATTTTGAACTTATGAAGGGAACTAAAGTCCGTCCTGACACTACGACCCTTAATATTGTGATACACTGTCTTGTAAAGCTTGGAGAATATGAGAAAGCTGTTGAGATATTTAAGTCAATGAGAGGGAAAAGAGCTGAATGTAATCCTGACATAGTTACATTTACAACTATCATGCACATGTATTCTGTTTCTGGCCAGATCAAAAACTGCGAGGCTGCTTTTAACACAATGATTGCAGAAGGTCTGAAACCTAATATCGTTTCGTATAATACCTTAGTAGGTGCTTATGCTTCACATGGGATGGCTCAGGAAGCTTTGTCAATCGTTAATGAGATGAAAAGTAACGGCATCCGCCCTGATGTTGTGTCTTTTACCTCTTTACTCAATGCCTATGGGAGATCAGAACAGCCTGAAAGGGCCATGGAAACATTTGAAAGGATGAAAAGAAACAATTTGAAACCAAATTTGGTGAGTTATAATGTACTGATTGATGCTTATGGATCTAATGGTCTTCTGGACAAGGCTGTCCAAGTGCTGCGTGAAATGGAACATGATGGCTTACAGCCCAATGTTGTTACTATTTCTACCTTATTGGCTGCAAGTGGCCGCTGTAGTCAGAAAGTGAACATTGATTCCATCCTAACGGCTGCGAAAATGCGTGGAATTGAGTTGAATACGATCGCCTATAACTCTGCTCTTGGGAGTTATCTGAATGTTGGCGAATATGAAAAAGCTGTGGCCCTATACAGGTCAATGAGGAAAAAGAGAGTTATGCCTGATTCTGTGACATATAATGTGTTGATAAGTGGTTGTTGTAGAATGTCAAATTATTCGGAGGCAATTGAATTTCTTGATGAGATGATAGATCTGAAGATTCCTTTGACAAAGGAGGTGTGTTCCTCTGCGATATGCGCTTACACTAAGCAGGCAAGTACTCGAACACAACTTTTCCTCTTGAGTATAAGACATAAACTGACCAGGCTCCGCACCTCCTTCTCAGGGTCAATTTGCCAAGGCAGAATCTATGTTTTCGATGATGAAAATGGAAGGCTTCCATCCTGATGTCATCGCCTATACAACGATGCTAAATGCATATAGTGTTGGAGGTAGATTGTCCTGTACCTTCCATTCCATACGGATATGTTGGCTGCACGCATTGACCCGTATAACCTGGAACAATTTTATCTTGCAGAGAACTGGGAGAAAGCTTTTGCAGTATTTCAAGAAATGGAATTAAATGATGTTCACCCAGATGCTATTGCTTGTTCAGCTCTCATGAGGTCTTTTAATAGAGGATGCCAACCTGACAAAGTTTTGCTTGTGGCGGATTTTATGCGAGAGAGAAATATCCCTTTCACCGAGGCTGTTTTATTTGAATTGGTCTCAGCCAGCAGCATGTAAGTCCTCATCTATACATGTATGTGCCCGCATATGTAGAGGGGCTTGGATATCTTCAGAAAGTTAATGTTTGGAATTTGTGCATCTGTATAGTAGTAGTAGTATTTCCTAGGATTCATGGAAGAAGTTGCTATTAAGTGCTTGCGTTGGTAATTATCAAATAATTGATCAAGCATTGCACCTAAAATCATGTAAATTGGAAACGTCGGCATATTGTCTATGAAATGAAGTGAAAACAAGATATTTTTAATAACTAGTAAGACCATTATAGAAAAAAATCAACTGACCATATTAAGATCTTTTCTGTTCGGACTGTCATTGTTCTATTTCATTGTAGCCTATACTTGCAATTGTTGTCCATACATGGTATCTGCAATTATTAGGGCTATATTTCTGTTGGCATTACTCGATGATGATAAAGCTTACACTTTTTTGAAGATTACGAGATTGGAGGATGATTACAGACATTATTACAATAATGGAGGCTTCACTCCCTTATGTGTCGGTTGGAACTCTAAACCAGCTTCTACATAGTATTGGCAAATCTGGAAAGACTGAAACCATGATAAAAGTACGTTTAAAATTCTCAGTAACTTCACGGTCAGTTTAAATGTTGATTCAACGTCCAGCCTTATCCTGTCTTCAGTAAGATAATTTTCTTGCATATATCTGACACATTTCTTCCACTTCTCTCATTATGCAGTTTTTCTATAAGGTAGTCACATCAGGCGCAGAAGTTAACTTAGCAACCTATTCAGTTCTGCTGAAAAATCTTTTGGCTGCTGGAAATTGGAGGAAATATGTTGAGGTAGTACCTTTAGAACTTCTGGTTAACTTTTTCCTATATCTGTTAAGAAGAATGATCCATTTGCAGTGGCCTTAGATCTTTCTTTCTTCTTTTATTTTTCCCGGACGATTCATAGTGGCTCTAAATCTTGAAATGCAGTAGCACCAATCTTCTTTATATATTCTGCTAATTTTGATGATTCTACATTGTGAGTTGTCCAGAATACCCAATATGTTAGCACCCCCCTAGCTGCCAACCCTAAAACTTTCTCTAGAACATGGAGAGCGGGGACTCAAATATAGACAAAGAAATGAAAAAATGGGGGGGGGGGGGGGTTGTGGTCTATGCTGAATTTTTTTTCCTAGATAGAATGAATGGAAAAGGGGTGCTTGTGTTGTGGTTTTCGTAGTTGCAAGAATCTTTTTTTCCGAGAAAAGGTCCCCTCCTTCATGAATGGGTCGACCAGGCCAGATCACGAGTGAATAGCCCCCTTCTCTCTCTCTCGCTCTCTCTCTGAGGTAACAAATTTCTGGAAAAAGAGTGCTTGAAACAAATGCACTTCTCAGAAGCCTATTAGTGTTAGACTTGCTATATATTGCTTGAGTAGAGGAAAAGAAAAGAGAAATTGGTTGGTTCTCTCCACAGTTACACAGGGAAGCCTATGTACTCTGTAAATACTTCTGTTTTCCGCACTCACTGAGTGCTAATTAATAATGATATTACCTTTCCTTTTATTTCAAAAGAAAAAGAAAAGAGAAAAACGCTGAATTTGCCAGACCTGTGAGATAGCGTTTGCAGAGGAATAGAAACACACTTAATATGCAAGAACTGGTCCCGCTGAATTCAATAGATTTGCCTTTCTATGCTTGCTACCATCCATCTTTTCTCTTGCTCCGCGATTTATCAGCTTGGAAATTGTTGTGCTCCATCTTTTCTAACCTTGATGTGCAAACCAATTCGGTGAATTTCTGATGCAGGTTTTGGAGTGGATGGAGGATGGAGGGATTCAACCAGCAAGTAATATGTATGAGGATATGCTCTTCTTTGCTCAACATAGTGCGGGAACTGAAAATGCTGCTGTAATAAAACAACGACTAGGTAAGTTTAGTTTGTAGCACCTGTTAAAATACACTTCTATTTCAAATAGGATGTCCATATTTTCTTTTCATTCGACAGGATCCTTGAGAAAGAAATCAGGACATGAAACAGCGAATGAGCTGCTTTTAAGATAATTGTTGCCATCCTACCAACACCTTGAGCTGCTTGGGCATATTATCAAGTCAACGGTCTACTGCAGTTTCAATCCAAGAGGTGGCTATCCAAGTTAAACTTTGTTCGCGACAAATAAAACGTATTCCTTCATTGGATCATGCAAACAAAAGCTAACCATTTTTGCTGATTGGTTAATCTGGTGGGAAATGATCACGGCTTTGTAGTCGTCTTCATTTCTGTTCGTTGTCTTTGAACTCGTATGTGCAAGTTTAAAGTCCTGTCTCGACGAGTTACAGTGAGATACAACTGGATCAACCTATTTGCAGACCAAATATTGTAGATGAAGCAGCAAAAACAGCAGCCTCCCAGCATTTTGACACCACCTACTAGTGATCGAAAATCATGGACACAGCCAAAATATTTTATGTGCTTGTCTACTGAAAACTGCCTGTCTACATTCATTGTAGGGTAAGGTCTGCGTACTATCTACTCTTTCCAGACCCCACTTGTGGGACTATACTGGGTTTTTTGTTGTTGTTGTTTAGAGGTGGGGGTGGGGTATGGAGTTCACTTTCAAAACATTAACGTTAAACTCCAATGGGCCCACATCCATAAGAATAACCTAAAAGTGTTAGGGCATTACTAGCTAGGTTCTTTTTGCCAATCAAACAAATATAACATAATTTTCCAAAGTTAGATGAAATATTATTTGATGTGATTGATACCATTCTTTGCTTGCCATGATTAACTTGTTGCTTGAAGTTTCGACTAATAATACACTCTGATTATTAAAGCAATGGCTAGTATTTGCTTACATCCAACTTTTCCTCATTGCAACTCTAGGGGTCGTTTCGTACGCGGGATAAAGTGGGATAGGATGTGAGATTAAATTTATAACATGTTTGGTCGATGGTATAATTTTATCCCTAGATAAATTTATTCTGTCAATTAAACATGGTATAAATTTAATTCCAATCTTAATACAGGATATCCTACCTTATCCCATCAAATTTGGGATTAATCCCATCTTCCAAGTGAGACATATTAGTCTAGGGATTATAATATTCCGGGATAATTTAGCTCGCGTACCAAACGATCCTAAGGCTTTCCTTTAAGGTAATTGCTAAGGGTTAGGCTTCGGTCATAATTAAGTTGGGGTCGGCTACGAACATTTTTACCATCACGTTGCTCAATTTAAGTCCGTTTTCGGTATAATATTATAAAATAATATAGTTTCACTAGCATTAGAAAAATAATATTTTGATTCAACTTATTACTTAATTATGGTAGTTAGTTTCACTAGCATTAGAGGAATAACATTTTTGTTCCAACTTATTACTTAATTATGGTAGAATAATGCAGTTTAATATAAACACCATTAAGTTTTTCCCTTGTTCTCTACTCACAACTTGTGAAATAAATGCTATAAAAGATTGTATGATAAATCAAATGCCACTAATCACTATGAGTCGCAGCTTTAGCATTTCTCTATTTGTCACTGTCTGAATAATTAAAAAATATATTGATAAATGCTACACATTTATAATTTATATACAAATTGACTAGATGAAAAACAATTGATTGTCAATTGATGTCTCTTGCTAACGTTACTATAATCATATAAATATTTATATTTGCAAATTGGTTTGCCACTTGCTAAAATGCAAAAAGAGTAATAAAAAAAATACAAAACTAGTTATCCCTTTGGCACGTTCCTAGCTATAACGTTTGATTGCTTTAATAATAGTTTATTATTTTATTCGGTTTGGAGTTATGAGGATAATTATATCATTCTTCTCATTCAAAAGAGTACTAAAAGAATATTATAGTTTGAACTAATTAAATATTAATTTGTACTTTAGGTCTTACAATATTGTTTTGTAAATGCCAAACTACACTTTCCAAAACCAAAACTCCCAACTCACTCTTCATTCCATTTTTAGCATACTAGCTAAACCTCTTTTTTTTTTTTTAACTAATGTAAAAATAGGGGGAAAATGGCTTGTTTAATTGTTTTTCTAAACAATTAATATTTTGATAAACTACAAAAAGGACAAGATTCCACTTGGTCTATGGTAGTTGCTAGCAAGGGATAGATTGTTAATAAAAGGGGTATACACTTGCAAAAAAAAAGTTGTTCTCCTTTTCCAAACAAAACAATAAAATTTTGATGGACATAGTTATCGAATATTTGTAGGTTGTAGTTATGATTATCTTTTGTAACGATCGACGTTGTAAGCATATGCATATAATTGTCCTCGGGAAAGGGGAAAAAGAGCATGTACCTAACTCCCTTTGAACTACTATATATCCTATCCAAAATTGTCATCTTCCTAAGCTTTTTCAATAAACGTTGCTTTTTCGATCAAGTTTTGAATAATATTCAAGTCAGATCGTTCCTGCGTTTCAGATATGAAATCTCTGTACAAGTAAAAGATTCGACAGTTACCGTGGCTCTCTACTTCATAAGGTGGAACTTTAGATACCAAGTGAAATAGCAGATATCCAATGAAATAGTCGATACGGGTGCAATGCGATCGGGATATAACCATTATACAAAAAATTAAAAGAAAAAACATGAAACAAAGAAAAAAAACAAAACAAAAAACAAGGCTCGTGACAATATAGGAACTTTGAATAATTATAGTATGTGACATTCTCAAACAATAAATTGATTGTGACGTCCAAAAGCCGCCATGGATTTGGTTAGTTTCTTCCCACTTTCCTTATTTTGGATATTTTTCTTCTCTTTTCAATTAATGCACGTGACATTTATCAAATATTTTATATTACAATTTGGTTGGACCTAAAGATTAAAATACTAATTTAATTGGTACTATTTCTTGAAATAAAATTCCTAGAATAACTAAACATAAAAGTAAGAATAAAATATTTATTTTTCAAAGGAAAATGAATAAAAAGTTAGTATTTTGGCTTGAAGTTTAAATATGAATAGATATTTAGCCATTGTAAGGGGAAAAGTCAAAATTATGTTAACATAGACTAGAGATGAGATCTACTAATATTTATCAACCCACTACTCTTTTTCTCTCTGTTTGCAATGTCTCGTACTCTATTTGAGGTTCGATTAATTCGTATACCCATCAAGAAATTCTATTTTAAGGTTAAAGTATTTTCTATTTGAGACGAATATAAATTTTGAATTCTAGACCTTTGAAAATTTCATCGCCCATCTATCTTGCTAAAAAAAAAAAGAAACAAAAATCGAATTAAAATATTTTAAGCATGAAAAAATCTAGATATTTCTTGTCTATGTGGTTTGAGTTAAGAAATTTTCTTCTAATTCTTGAAATAAACAAATCATTTATAAATAAATTAAAATAAAAGAAATTATTTTAAACCAATAGTTATTATTAGCTTTTTAGCCATCTTATATAATAGCCACAATATTTTAATGAAATATTTTTAATATTTTATAATCAATTTACCCAAAGTACCAATTTAAATAAGGTGAAATAAGTGTAAACAAGATTGGACCCTTATTCTAATTTAAATTTTTTTAAAAGAAAACAATACAAACAAACAAAAGAGGGAAGAAATATAAAAATAGATAGTATTATTAATAAGAAAATTACAGAGAAAAGAAATATATAAAACTATGATATTTTGGTAGGCGTTAATTTTCAGAATTGTTTACTAGTTTTTTTTTATTTTTTCCAACAGAATTGTTTAGTTGACACAGTGGAGAACGAACTCACAAATGTCCTTAGAGTGATTCTTCTTCCCCACCACCCCACCCCACCACCCCACCCCACCCTATTCTCTGTAAAATAGGGAGATAATTGAGCTGGGTTTTGCTCAGTTTTCAGTGTAATACACTCTTTGATTTAAAAAGCGTTTTAACAGAATTATGGAGAAAAAAGAGAAAGAGAAAGAAATGAGGAATTCAAGAAGGCAACTCAAAGCTATGCTTAGGAAAAATTGGCTCCTCAAAATTAGACACCCTTTTACCACTTGTGCTGAGGTCTGTTTATCTTTACACTTCTCATCTCATGCAAAAAAAAGAAAAAAAAAGAGTTTAAAATTGGCAAAAGAAAAAACGATCCAATTTTTCTTTTTATATAAAGAAAAATGATGAATTTTTCTGTTGTGGGTTTTGCTTGAATTCTTGTTAAATTTTTGATATGCACCATGCAAATTCATATACTTCAAAGAGTTTAAAAATAGGAAAAAGAAAAAAAAGATTCAATTTTCCTTTTGATTTAGGAAAAATAATGGATTTTTCTTTTGTGGGGTGTTGCTTGAATTTTGATATATTTTTAATGGATCATTTGTTGGCTATCCAAGATTCTATTTTTAGTGTTCATGTCTTGTTGTTGGTTACTCCAACATTCTCTAACTTTGGTGTTCATATCTTGTTGTTAATTACTTATTTTCTATATATGATGGAGTAGGGCAATTATAGTCTGCTTTTTTTGGTGATCATCATCTTAGGAGTTGTTATAATCCTGGAAAAATATAATGTTTCCCCAAGCACCAAAATTCATTGGCAAAGTGGTAGTCTGTGTATGCTTTGATGGATGAAGTTGTCCGCTATCTGTGATGATGGGAGGTCGCAGGTACTACCTATTAGTCGAGGTGCATACAAGTTATCAGCTACCTGTTCTAATGGGAGGTAGCAGGTATCTTGTACTATGAAGATAATCAAGAGTTCCTAACTGAATTTCAGTTAAAAAATGTAGAACCGATAGGACAAAATAAACCTTGACAGGGGATCAACGAAATTTAACGTAAATGGTCCTTGTAAAGCAATGTTGGACTTACAAAGCCATTCATTATGTAAACTACCAATTCAAACTCTGTTAAACCACAGTAGGACAACAAAAAAATATGAACTTCAGAATTTATGTTTTTGGCTTCAACATTACATTGGGGATGCAGATCTAAACAATTTAGGACCCCTGGCATTGCTGTAGAATCTGTTTTTTTGCCCTTCTTGTGATTGTCCCTTCTTTAGTTACTTGAAAGTTTTTCTTTTAGCGACTGTTACTGCTTAACCATTTAAGTAATCTGTAGTTGTTTTCTTGTTTTTTAATGTTTAAATAAATTAAAATTGCGAGAATGTGAGGTGAATTTGATTACCACAACTACAACAGTATCCATCAGTCCCTAACAAGTTGCGGTCAGCTATAACTTGTTTGGGACTGAGGCGTAGTAGTAGTAGTAGTTGTAATCAAATTCTATTGCATTTTATGTTTCGTTTTCTGTCCTCGGTGGGTACTTGAGATGTTATAGTTATTTGTTGAGAGAAGAGGAGCTAATGATTTCTTTGTAAAATGTATCTTTTAATGACAGATTTTACTCCCAACTCTTGTAATGCTGTTGTTGATTGCTGTGAGGAGTAAATCTGATATCCGCATCCACCCAGCTCAGCCGTATGTTTTTCTCAACTTGCTTTTAACTATTCAAATATTTATGTGTTCATGGCATTTCTCTCTTTGTTTAAATCTCTTTTGCTAATATTTTTTTCGAGATATAGTACTTGTGTCTTTTGGAAAGGCTGAAAATGGAGTAGAACTAAGTTTATTTGGGAAAGCATGAAGCTCTTTTTTCTTGCGCTATTAGTGAAGTGAAGCAACATGATTTATTTTCAATTATTACATTTTTTTGGTGTGTCTCTATAAACATTCTAGGAGATTGAAGAGTGGCAGAGATATTCTTCTATTTGTTTACAATATCTTCTGTTTCGTCCAAGCTGGTTTACTGATAAGTAATGTCTATTAACCATATCCTGCTTAACAGAGCTTCGCATTTTCAGTTGGTTCCCCGTACGAATGGCAAAAATTCTTCTTTCTGAAATTTGTAAGCACTAAATATGCAGGTATATCCGGAAAGGGATAGGGATGTTTGTGGAAGTTGGGAAAGGTGATACTTCTCCCCCTTTCAACCAAGTTCTGGAGCGACTATTGGCCAAGGGGGAGTACTTGGCATTTGCACCTAATACAACTGAGACAAGGATGATGATCAACATTTTGTCTCTAAAATTTCCCCTACTGAGGGTAAATTCTTTGATTTACCTTTTACTGATGTTTCTTCACATTTTGTTCTCTCTAAATGTTGAAATCAGGTCTTATTTTCTCTTCTCATGAAAATTTTCAAAGTATTATGGTGATGGTACAGATCAGTGATCACTTGTCAATGAATGCGTTTGTAATGTGGGGAAGCACATAATAACTTCCAACTAGAGTTTATTCTTCTCTTATATTTTGTCTTCAGGTGTAAATGTGTATTCATTAGAAGTCAATGGTTCCAATCCTTTGCTTTCCAGAAATTTTTTATACTTTACCATTATTTTTGGAATTTTATCCCTGATCAATGTCATTCTACTCTTTTGGCTGATCGGCACGAGGTTAATTTCATTTGCAATTGTAAAGGGAACCACTACAATGATAAATGCAATTGTATCTTGAAAGAGAGAGAGGCAGAGATCTGCTAGATGGGGATAAAAACTGATACTGATTAACTTTTTGTAAAACTCAAGCATGTTATGGAATTACTTAACTTACTGTCTGGTTGTTTCTTAGTTTGGTGAATGTCATTTGGATTTTGTTTCAGATGATGCTTAGGATTTATTCTTTTGCAGCTAGTTACCAGAGTTTACGAAGACGAAGAAGCACTTGAAACATATATCCGTTCTGATCTTTATGCTGCTTATGACCAAACTAAGTGAGTTACTTTCCCCTTTATTTTGGAATATACTATGTACAAAGATATGTCTTGAAAGTTGCGTGTCATGATTGTTTTAGATAAGGTAGATAATTTTGTTAATGTTTGAAAAGCTTCCGTGCACAAGCAGTAAATGAAGAAGTTGGGAAATGTAAATCAAAATATTACAAAAGACACAAAATCTTCTATAAAAATAGGGATCTCGTTGGTGGCCGAAAAAGAAAAATTGGACACGAGGCGATTCCTCAATGTACAAAGTCATTTTCAATTCTTCTAATACTCTCCAACTCCTTCCATGCAATCCACATAAGGGCTGAAGGGGCAACTTACCATGCCCTTGATCTTCTCTTCCTGCTTTTAAATACCCAAACTGTGGACACGTCTCTTACTGTTACCGGCATCACATATTTTATTCCAAAGCAGTTTTGAAGGAGATATACTTTTGGAGGTTCCACGTGCCTTTCCACATGGTATATCCGTGGTGGACTTTCATTTTCAGACTAAAGGAGAAAGTGCTAAGTTATCTTTCCCTTTTCTTGTTTTTTTTGGCAGGAACCTTACAAACCCCAAAATCAAAGGAGCAGTAGTATTTCATGAGCAAGGTCCTCAGTCGTTTGATTATAGCATACGCCTAAACCATACGTGGGCCTTCTCAGGATTTCCTGATGTTAAAAACATAATGGACACAAATGGTCCGTTCCTGAATGACTTGTCATTAGGCGTCAATACCATACCAATTTTGCAATATGGTCTCAGTGGGTTTTTAACAGTAAGAGTTTGTTACCCTCTCTGCTACCTTTCGGATTCATGGTTCTGTTATCTTTTTAATTTATTTATGTTCAGATTTTATTCTTAGTTCCATGTCATATTTGGTTTGTTGTATTCTTTTAACATCATATCTTGATCTTCTAATCTATGTTATTGCCGAAGCTATGGTAATCACTTATATTTGAGTACTTAATAATTAACCTGCTATATGATCCATCTAAATCTCTTGTTTGGGACTGAAGTAGTTGTTATTGATGGCGGTGGTTCTGGGCCAGCTTGATTCCTTTCATATGAAAATGTGTTAAGTTGGGCAAACTCTTTCAATTTTATTTTATATTTTTGTACATCAAATTTTGGAAATGTTCTGAATTTACAGTCTTGTTCGTCAAGTGTGAAACAGATCTGTGTTGAGAGTACGCAAAGACCATCTAAAGAGCATAGTAACAAAAATGTTATGTCACAAGAGAACAATCAAAAAATGTTATGCCATTAGAGACCCTTTAGCACACCAGATACCTGATTGAATAGTTTAACCCTTAATATCAACTTGGGGAGTTTTGGAGTTGGGAACTCTTCTTTAGAGAATTGTTACCTGTTGATAATACTATGTAATGAACTAAGTATTTTCCTTTTGAAGACTTTAACTCTTAATATAGCAGAGCTTATAACTTCAACCTGGTATTCGGAGAAGTAGAATTCTTGGTATTGTTTTACTTTCACACTTCATAAAAATATTATTGTGCATTAAACAAAGTGAAGTACACGATCCACACTTAGAGGGTCTATTGAAAACATAATAATTAGCATATATCTTGCGATTTGGCGGAAAAGACCAATTCAACTAGATATGCCTTGCTTGCATTAAGATCTAAAACTTGTCGTATTTACCCTCTTTGGTGCTTAATCTTTTGGATGAAGAGGAGAAACAAAGTTAAATATGACCTTAGGCTTATCTCTTCTACTTTACATATCTTGGTGCAATTACATGTAATAAAATTGTCTAAAGTTCTCAAAATCGATGGCAGGTTATAGCTTAGAATTCATTCTCTTTTACGGTCATCGGAGATATTCGTTTTCACCCCATATAATACTAGTTTGGAAGTGATTCTCAATATATCTCTTTCTATATTTTCTTATGTTCGTCACATAGTTAACATTGTTGGTATCTTCCGACTGCACAAATATGAACTCGATTGAGATTACTAAGGTAGAGGAGCTATGAATTGGTTAAAGTAATTGGATGAGTTGTCTCGTTTTTAGGCGCGCGACAGTTACATGGTGTTCTAGCATACTAATTGTGAAGTTAGTGTCATATTCATTGTAGTTGGATGAGGTGTCTTGTTTTTAGGTGCAAGCTACTCACACGGTGTTCTAGCATACTAATTGAGTGTCATTATCATATACATGGACTTTAAGAAGAAGGTTAGCATGAAGGAGTTGATATGAAAGATGTTTTTAATCTATGGTATGATGACTTTGTATCATACATTAGGACAAGATCAAGAGGAGAAAGAACTTTGAATACTGAAGTACCTTCTGTGTGAAGTAGGATTTAGTGTCTGCAAAATGTAATGATACTTGTTCACCTAAGTTGATAAGCTGATGTGAAATTAACCACGTATATAATTTTTTCATTTTCTTCTCACAGCTCCAACAAGTCATGGACTCATTCATAATATATGCAGCTCAAGAAACTATGACGAACTTATTGAGGTTGCCTAGCCACTCTCTTGATAGAGATGCCCAGCTCAAGATACCATGGACTCAGTTTAGTCCTTCAAATATAAGACTTGCTCCTTTTCCGACTCGTGAATATACCGATAATGAATTCCAATCCATTGTCAAGAAAGTCATGGGAGTGCTGTATGTGAATTCTACACTTCTCTTCTTCTTGAGTTCATTTTGACTTTCTCCACTTATATACTCCCTCCATTCCAATTTATGTGAACCTCTCCTTTTTAGTCCATGCCAAAAAGAATGACCCCTTTCCATATTTGGGAACAATTGACCTTTATGCAATGATTTATAGCCACACAACATATATGTGCCTCATTTTACACAAGTTCAAAGTTTCTCTTTTTTCTTAAATTCCGTGCCCAGTCAAATAGGTTCACATAAATTGAGACGGAGGGAGTATTACATTTTCCGGTGCTTTCATTATTCTCTCTCATGCTTTGATATTTGGTTCCATAGGTACTTGCTGGGGTTTCTTTATCCGATTTCTCGTCTGATAAGTTATTCTGTCTTAGAAAAGGTATAGCTTATCTGAAAAAGAACTTTTTCCTTTTGAAAATGAGCTCTTCATTTGCTAAGTAGATTGCAGTTGTGGAAGTACTTTTGCTAACATTTAATTTTGACATCTTTGATCTCTAGGAGCTCAAGATAAAAGAGGGTCTTTACATGATGGGTTTGAAAGATGAAATATTCCATCTATCTTGGTTTATAACATATGCTATTCAGGTAAAAATGCAATATTTCTCTCCATGAAGACTAAATCCCCCAACATAAAAAAGAAATAATTGCGGGCAATTGCTCACATGACACCCAACCAAAAGAGGTGGAAAAGGAAGGAAGAAAAAGAGAAGCTTTTTGCTGCTGTTGTATGACTATTTATAGAAGCTTTCTGCTGTTGTTTGACTCTATTTACTATTTCTAAATTTTATGCTAACAAATGACAAGGTCTCCCTTCTACCATTCATGAATGAATCACTGCAATTTCTTTTTCTCCTGTCTGATTTAAGCATCTGATTTTCCTTTTTCTTTTCCTGGTATGATGGCCGAGCCCATAAAACCCTTGTGATGAACCACACCATGTCTGACTTATACTGCTTTTCAATATTGTTTAGTATATTGATCTTTCAAGACATCATCACCTTTACTGCCTGTTTAACATTCTGTTTATTTGGCAGTTTGCTCTTTCTTCTGCGATACTTACACTGTGCACCATGAGTACCCTGTTTCAATACAGTGATAAGACGTTGGTGTTTGCGTACTTCCTTTCCTTTGGTCTCAGTGGAATAACTCTGTCATTTATGATTTCCACCTTCTTCACAAGAGCAAAAACTGCGGTAGCTGTCGGGACCCTTTCTTTCCTTGGGGCATTCTTTCCCTATTATACTGTCAACGACGAAACAGTCTCCATGTTAGTCTTCATTCCATGTGATTTCTTAGTTGTAGCAACTACTGCAGTGCATAAAACTCCTTGTTTGGTTTTCATGTAGGATAGTGAAAGTGACTGCTTCTTTTCTTTCACCTACGGCCTTTGCATTAGGATCCATCAATTTTGCTGACTATGAACGTGCTCATGTCGGACTCCGTTGGAGTAACATGTGGCGGGTATGTCCTTTTAGGTCTCTGTCTTGTTTTCTTATTCATCTTCTGTACTTCATTGTCTTGTTTACTTTTGAGACTGCAGGAATCTTCAGGAGTTTGCTTTTTGGTCTCTCTCCTCATGATGTTACTTGACAGTTTGTTGTACTTTGCAGTTGGTCTGTATTTTGATAAGGTAATCTTCTGGATTCTGTTAAAAGTTTAAAAAAGAATATCTTCTCGCATCTGCTTTTTCTCCCTTTATTTATAATGGTGTCATTTAAGGATGAGTTTGAGAAATTTTACTTGTACAATCAGGTCCTCCACAAGGAGAATGGATTTTGTTACCCAATACGTTCCCTGCTTCACAAGTGCTTTGGGAGGAAGAAAAATACCAGTGATGATTATGCATCCACCTCAGAAGTCAAATTCGCTGTGAATCATGATGAAACAAGTGGCACCGATTTTATAAAAGATGTGTCTGGACCAATTCTAGAAGCAATGAGCTTGGAGATGAAGCAGCAAGAATTAGATGGAAGGTAAATTTGCGTCATCTCGGTTTCTAAGATTTTTAGTGCATACATTCAATAGGTATTTATTTGTCTTAAAGTGGTACTTTACAATTTTGCCAGATGTATTCAGATCAGGAATCTGCGAAAGGTGTATGCTACAAACAGGGGAAATTGTTGTGCTGTTAATTCTTTACAACTGACTTTGTACGAGAATCAGATTCTGGCACTTTTAGGTACTCATCCTATGGAGCAGAACCCGTTTTTTTTTAATAAGGGGAAACTGGTTTCCATGAACTTCTGAATGTTATAACTTTTTTTGCTCTTGGTTTATAAGATCACACCACTTGTGGGACTACACTGGGTATGTTGTTGGATTATAAGATCACACAATTGAACTCTAAAATCTTTTGGCTGACTTTGTCAGAATATGAACCTCCTNCTTGTTCCTCTCAGTGTAGACAACGTCCTTCCGAAGGAGATGCATGTTCGCAGGGATTTTCCAACTAAAAGCCCAGACCTTCCCTGGGAGAACAACGTTTTATTACAATCCCACTTAGATGATCTTCGAGAGACGTATCATATTCCGGACCACGTGGAAATGGTTCCGGCCGGGACGGACTATGCCAATGTGCACCGGCCTGGATACTACACATTCTATGAGTACCCGTTCTTGATCGGTTACAATCTTCCAATCTACCCTCTGACGGAGGAGCTTTGCCGATTTTACAATGTGTCTCTGGCTCAGCTCACTCCCTACACCTTGAAGGTGTGCCGTATTATGACTTTATGCGGCAGGGCTGAGTGCAGCGTCTCGGTCCACCACTCCTGCAGTTTTCAGCCCTGGTTACCTGAGGGGTACCATGCTGCAGTTAAAAAGCCGTGGCACAAGGGGCTTGGTTGTTAAAGCCGATGATAAGCCCAACCGCCGCTTTTGGCGTAAATATTTCTACATAGGACGGAGCACCTGGTGTCAAATCCTGAAGGGTTCCCAGAAGATGGAATCCAGAACGTAAGTATTTCTACTCATAGAATTCAGGACTGCTTGCGCTTTTGACCATACGACCATTGTAATTTCTTTGCTTTTCTCCTCTTTTTTTTATATCCGCAGTGAGGGCTTCTCCACCCCAGTCTACTGATGACATTAAATCATGGGTCATTTCACAAATCCTTTACGGATAAATGCCTCTTGCTAGTTCTCTTCAATTTCTTATATGTTTTTCTTGCCTTATTTATCTCTTTTATTTCGCTTGACTTTGTTGGTTCAATGTAACTTCTTTATTTTGAAGGACACAACGGGGCTGGTAAAAGCAGTACAATATCCATGCTTGTTGGTCTCGTTTCTCCTACTTCTGGAGATGCTCTGGTGTTGGGAAAGAACATCTTAACTGACATGGTAAATCACCTGTTGAGATCTTCATATTTTGAAAACACTTTGGAGCCTTGAAATGTCGATATCAGCCACTAGGAATATATGTGTGTGTGTGTGTGTGTGTGTGCGTACATTATTTTTTTTTGTCCTGTTCATCAAACAATGAAGAACTTGTTTATTGGATCGTNAAATTTTACTTGTACAATCAGGTCCTCCACAAGGAGAATGGATTTTGTTACCCAATACGTTCCCTGCTTCACAAGTGCTTTGGGAGGAAGAAAAATACCAGTGATGATTATGCATCCACCTCAGAAGTCAAATTCGCTGTGAATCATGATGAAACAAGTGGCACCGATTTTATAAAAGATGTGTCTGGACCAATTCTAGAAGCAATGAGCTTGGAGATGAAGCAGCAAGAATTAGATGGAAGGTAAATTTGCGTCATCTCGGTTTCTAAGATTTTTAGTGCATACATTCAATAGGTATTTATTTGTCTTAAAGTGGTACTTTACAATTTTGCCAGATGTATTCAGATCAGGAATCTGCGAAAGGTGTATGCTACAAACAGGGGAAATTGTTGTGCTGTTAATTCTTTACAACTGACTTTGTACGAGAATCAGATTCTGGCACTTTTAGGTACTCATCCTATGGAGCAGAACCCGTTTTTTTTTAATAAGGGGAAACTGGTTTCCATGAACTTCTGAATGTTATAACTTTTTTTGCTCTTGGTTTATAAGATCACACCACTTGTGGGACTACACTGGGTATGTTGTTGGATTATAAGATCACACAATTGAACTCTAAAATCTTTTGGCTGACTTTGTCAGAATATGAACCTCCTCTAGTGTTTATTCTGCTGAGACTTCTGTTTTTCATTTCACAAATCCTTTACGGATAAATGCCTCTTGCTAGTTCTCTTCAATTTCTTATATGTTTTTCTTGCCTTATTTATCTCTTTTATTTCGCTTGACTTTGTTGGTTCAATGTAACTTCTTTATTTTGAAGGACACAACGGGGCTGGTAAAAGCAGTACAATATCCATGCTTGTTGGTCTCGTTTCTCCTACTTCTGGAGATGCTCTGGTGTTGGGAAAGAACATCTTAACTGACATGGTAAATCACCTGTTGAGATCTTCATATTTTGAAAACACTTTGGAGCCTTGAAATGTCGATATCAGCCACTAGGAATATATGTGTGTGTGTGTGTGTGTGTGTGCGTACATATTTTTTTTTGTCCTGTTCATCAAACAATGAAGAACTTGTTTATTGGATCGTTAAGCTCAACAAAACTGATCGTGGTTGTTTGCATTCTCTTATTGTTCATTTTGAGTCTCTTTTGTTCAGAACTTCAGATACTTTGGTTCTCTGACTAAGTTTGTTGCTTTAACAGGATGAAATACGGAAGAGTCTGGGAGTCTGCCCCCAGTATGATATTCTTTTTCCTGAATTAACTGTAAGCAAGCTGTTTTGAGTGCCACGGGAGATACTATAATTGACCTTCCGTCTTCCCTTTGTTCTCTTTTTGAGGATTGCAATCACCTTGTTTTGCACATGTGTGTTTAGTTGACTGCGTTAATTCTGAATTGTATTATCTTCTATTGTGTTTAGTTCAGTAGAAGTGTTACCCTATCCTCTATTGAACAGCTAGCTGTATGGAATCAATCAATTATCTAAGCTTCAACCCCAAACTAGTTAGGGTCGCCTGTATAAAATCCTCTATATCTATTCTGCTCCATTCAAGCCCGTTTCTTACCAATATTGGTTGATAATTTTTCTTCCGAGGAAAATTGGGGTTTTTTAAGTCTCACATTTATAAATACGTACAGTACACTGACATACAAGTCTCTAACTGGAATTAATAGACTTTAGGCAAACACCATATTTAATGTGACTGTTTCAACAACTAAACCTTTATATCAACTAATAAATATAACCTATATGAATTCTTTCAAACATTCACTTTCAGATAACATTGCTAGTCTCACAACCTTATAATTAGCCTTTCACTTTGTAAGGATATCTTCCTATCACATAGAACCCATAACAATTCTCCATTTCAAACATCTTATTTTAATTCTATGTGCTACACTTTCATTTGTCATATCCTTCTCCTGGAAGGCTGAGTGCATTGTTTACATTTAAAGATCATGAACCACTCTAATTCCTCTTCGTAAGGGGGCTTAAACTTGTGCATATATTTTTGTTTGATTGTACTTCTGCTAGAATCCTTGCACTATAGAGTGCTTCTCCATAAGTTCCAATATTTAGTAGGCTTTCTCACTAGTTTCACCAATTAAAACAGTATCATCTGCAAGTAATATGCATTGAGAATCTTATCATGTATGCTATTTGTTAGTTCATCCATAACTAGGGGAATAGTACAGGCAAAGCAAGACTGATCCCTGATGTGAACTCACGGTTATCAGGACCTCGTTCAATTGGTAGACAGGAATAGAGTGAAGTGAGTAAAGTGCTAGTTAATCAAGTTTCATAGTTTCAGAACTGATAATTTTGTCACTTAGAACTGATTCTGATTAATGGGATAGATGAAATACACATCAAGTGGCTCATCTAATGATTTATATAACCGCTTGGGTACATGATTACTGTTGTTTCCTTTGACGGATTTAAAAAATTCTTAATCACCGAGGGACATACATAGTGCTTTTAGTTGCTGTTAGACTGCAGAATTGTCTCGCTGACAGGACTAAGCTGTTACAGTTTATGATGGCTAACATTTCCACATTATTATAATTTCAATTTCAGACACTGGTTTGGAATAAAGCTGTTTTTCTCCCCTTCGAACTTCTGTTGGCCTTAGGTGAATTTGTTCATATAGAAGTCTATCAGTATGAAATTTGCAGAGGAATCAGGGAGCTCTATTTAGTTTATCTTTGATTAATTCTTGTAATGAAGACATCTTTACCTCAACAAATTTGCTCTCTGTTTCTAAAAAAATTTATTTTCTCTGCCGAACGATGCAAGTAGAGACAACTTTTAGATCACACCTGATTAATATCAATTCAAGAACACTACAGAACCAAAGATCTCTGAAAACTTCTGGTGATTCTATTAGTTCTACTGCATAATGATGCCGAAATATTTCTATAAAACCTTTAATGTTGATGTTTTGGGACATCGCCTAAACTCTCGTGTTGCTTGTCCCATTCTTCTGCTATTGATTTTATTTCTTTTTTCATTTTTGTTTTTAGGGGTTCACATGCTCTATGCTTCTCGTACTGTCTCCTATTAATGACCATATCATGCTTCAATGAATTTTTCCAGGTGAAGGAACATTTAGAAATTTTCGCTGATGTAAAGGGTGTTCCAGAAGACGCTAAAGAAAAAGCTGTGACTGAAATGGTTGATGAAGTGAGTTTCCTAAGCACTATTGCTAGAATTGGATGGTGCTATATCTTCTTGAATCTTGAATAAAGATTAAATCGTCACTGCTGGATAAAATATTTGGTGTGACCTTTTTTCTAGCAAGATGAATGGACTTTAACCTGATTGATGGAGGACTAGATACTTTGGAAACCAAAATGCTGAATTGTCAGAGAATTTTTTTGTGATAAATTAAATAAATTTCAATAATGTTTGGCCCAAACAAGAAGTATACCAAAAAAGTAGAAAACCTACAAAACTAAATGTTTTTCTACGAAAGAAACCAAACCTTTTATACAACAAGGAACTTCATGGGTGCACCAAAAGAAAATAAGGGATAGGGTAGTTAAAATCTAAAGTTTTCTTTTGGAAACTTTACGGCAATACAAATGAACGCTGCTGGATAGAGCCGTTACATAGGATGAGTAATTATTGATTGCATGAGCGCCTCTTTCTTGATAATTCTGACAAATATAGCTGCTCTCCATTCCCCTCGGTCCTTGTTATAACTAATTGCTTCCGTCGCTTAATTCAGAAGAACTCATTCCTCTGTGCTTAATTAGCCAACTGTTGACAGGACTTTGTTCTTTGTATTTCATAAGGTTGGGTTGGCAGACAAACTTAATACTGTTGTCAAAGCTCTTTCTGGAGGTATGAAAAGGAAGTTGTCCCTTGGGATAGCTCTTATAGGAAACAGTAAGGTTAGTACAAGTTAAGCAAATTTGTTCATTCATTGTGCCTTGGAACTTACTGAAAGATTTTGTCTACTTTTTAGGTTATTATTCTTGATGAACCGACAAGTGGAATGGATCCATACTCTATGCGGTTAACTTGGCAGCTGATTAAAAGAAAAAAAAAGGGAAGAATCATATTACTCACAACACACTCCATGGATGAAGCTGATGTGCTAGGAGATCGGATTGCTATCATGGCAAATGGATCTCTAAAGTGCTGTGGAAGGTGTTTCTCTTTGCGGCTAAGAACTTCAGTTTATTTTAGAATAAAATTTTAGCTCCAGTTGGGGGTTCTAGTCTTATAGAACACATGGCACCAGGAAAGGCGTACTCTGCTACGCTTAAGAGGAGTGGCCGTCTTGAGACTACTAGGCCCTCGCTGTATCCATGAGTTAACTCTGAGGAAGTTCATGCTTTTATAATTTAGTATGTCTTTTTCGGAATTTCCTTAACTTGAGTTTTCATTTTCTTGACAGTTCAATCTTCTTGAAACATCAGTATGGGGTTGGTTACACTCTTACTCTGGTTAAGGTGTGCTCATCTTAGCTAGGTTAATACAATTCATAAAGTTGGGCTTTCTTTCTCAAAATAATTATTTCTAAGACTCTTTCTGAGATTGCTACTTTCTTCAGACTGCACCAGGTGCCTCAGTAGCTGCTGATATTGTTTACCGTCATGTACCATCTGCAACATGCGTTAGCGAAGTACGCTTCTTTCTTCAATGTTTAATTTTGCCCGCCCTTTTGCGTTCTATTGCCCATCCTATAATAGCTTGCATATTGGTCTGTTTTGACTGTGGAATTTGATTTGCTATGCCGACTTCCATGTTGAGCGCAATTACATAAAAAGAGGAAAGGAAAAGGAAAACATTTTTATGTCTAGAAACTTTTGTTAATCATGCCAAACAGTTCAACTTTCTACTGCTGTAGGTTGCTGCAGAGGTTTCCTTCAAGCTTCCCCTAGCATCCTCCTCTTCCTTTGAGAGCATGTTTCGAGAAATAGAGCGCTACATGAGAAGATCCAACCCTGAATATGAAACAACAGACTACAGAGAGGTCGACAATCTTGGTATTGAGAGCTATGGCATATCTGTTACAACTCTGGAGGAAGTGTTTCTGAGGGTTGCTGGTGGTGACTTCGATCAAGCACAGGGCCTTGAGGAGAAAGCAGATCCAACTTTTTGCGATTCTGTTGATTTAAAAGTGTGCCAAACTAACACTTCTAAGACATTCTTCCCTTCCAAATTATGTGGAAGCTATTTTAGAGTCATATGGCTTATGCTGACCTTGATTGGTTCAGCTTGTAGTCTAATCTGGGCTGCGGTTTCAAGTGTGATTAGCCTTGTTACAATGCAGTGCTGTTGCTGTTGTATACTCTCAAGGTCTACTTTCTGGAAACACTCGAAAGCCCTACTTATTAAGAGAGCGAAATCAGCTCAAAGAGATCGGAAAACAATTGTGTTCCAGTTGTTAATTCCTGCTTTCTTTTTGCTTCTTGGTCTGCTGTTTCTTAAGCTAAAGCCACATCCCGATCAGCAGCCCGTCTTCTTCACAACCTCGTACTTCAATCCTTTATTAAGTGGTGGAGGAGGAGGTGGTCCAATTCCTTTTGAACTCACATCGCCTATAGCAAAGGAGGTCTGATTACTATTTGCGGTCTCATCTTTACTCTTTCTATTAATACTTAAAGGTCTTCACCTGCAATGCTTTGATGGTGCAGGTTTCTGATCATGTCCATGGAGGCTGGATCCAAAAGTATCGGGAGACAACATACAGGTTTCCTGATTCTGCTAAGGCAATGAACGATGCCATAGAAGCAGCAGGATCAACTTTGGGCCCTGTCCTACTATCGATGAGTGAATATCTTATGTCTAGCTTTAATGAATCTTATCAGTCAAGGTGAGTTACTTTGAAAGTCATCTTCAGCTTCAAAGGATTGTTGTGGTTGTATTTTATTTTTGTATATTGGGCTAGCATTTTACTAGTGCTTCAGAATGTCCTTTGCACATGTAACATGTACTTCAACCATTCCATGGCTATTATTATGTGTACTATATAGTATACTAAAACTACTGATACTTGGAAAATGAAAATCTTTTCTTTAAGGTAGTAATTGTTGAAGATAAACTGCACTCTCTCTAACAGCATAAGCTTTTAGATGAGGTGGTTACACACTCCAACTTAAGCTTTTGGATGAGTGGGCCTGGAGCAGAGAGAGTCAGAGAGAAGGCTTAATCGGTTAGGAGTGAGTCTGAGCAAAGTTAGTGGCTCGATGGGCTGAAAAAAGAGAAACCCAGACACCGGAGCAGCTTCACGGGTTGAGTTGAGAGAGAGAAGCACAGAGTGATGGAATATGAAAGAGAGAAAGCAGTTGTAAAATGGGGTCATCAAAGTTTGGCTCATTTACCATGTTAAGAACATGGATCTCAGGTCTAACTTAACCTCAAAAGTTAGCTCTTGAGGTGAGGATTGTCCAAGACCGTATAAGGATACGACAACCTATTTCCTCGACCAATTTAAGACACTTAACAAGTATGCATAACATGTATAAAAATGCTTACAACTGGCTTTCTGGAGGTATCGACATAGTTAATCTGGTGAGAGCTTTAGTATCTAGATAGAAGACAGCTACGATTCAGTTCTGGATCTTTTACTTTATTGCTATCCTGGGCATATAATGATCAGAAACCTCCAATTTTCGATATTTTAAATGCAAGTAGAGCACATAATTTGTGCTGGAGATTCATTTATTATATTGAGACTTGTTAGTTTGTCAAAAAAATAAAAAATGCAAGTAAATGAAGTCTCGTCACATTCCAATCGAATGTAGTGATTGTACTATACATTCTACTTCTTCCCCATTTGCCTGCAATGGTTATTTATTTAGCTTAATAGGTCTGCCAAATGAATCATATTTTCCTTCTCTAATCAGTTTCATGCATATTCTATTGCAGGTATGGAGCGATAGTCATGGATAATCAGACTGGTGATGGTAGCCTTGGGTACACTGTTCTACACAACAGTTCTTGCCAGCATTCTGCTCCAACATTTATCAATTTGATGAATTCAGCAATACTCAGGCTAGCTACACATAATGAAAATATGACAATTCTCACTCGTAACCACCCTTTGCCGCAGACAGCAAGTCAGCATCAGCAACATCATGTATGATTTTCTATCATCTTATTATTGATGAAATTGGAGCATTCTACGCCTGTCAATGCAAATTCCTTGATTAATTGTTCCGGCTAGAATGTTTACTGATTATTTCTGAAAGAGCTAGCTGTGGTGAAGTCATATTTTGTTTCCTACAAGGCGATACATTATTTTTCGTCCTGTAAATAACATTTAACATGATAATCTGCAAGTAAATCTTGGGGTTAGTGGTGTTGAAGATGTTTCACAGGTTTAAGTTACAGCTGCTGCATGTAACTTGTAAAATATCATCGATAACATGTCTTATCTAACAATTCATTTTGCTTTATTGAAGTTTTCTGACTATATCTTTTATTATACCTTGATGTTGTACTTAATTGTGTATTTACTACAGTTTATGTCTTGCATAGATTACTAATATATATATATATATATATATATATATACACATATATAAACTTATCATCATCTATGTTGTGCGGACTCTCCAAAATGCTGTTGGACCCGTGTCGGATCCTCCAAAAATGCACTACTTTTGGAGGATCCGACACACACCCGACGATATTTTCGGAGAGTCCGAGCAACATAGATCATCACTGACCACATAGATTACTAATATGTGAAGCAAGTCTTTTACCAAACTACACATACCCTTTTGTTAACGATAAATATTTTGGTGAAATAACAAGTTGTCAACTTCCATTTCCCAATATTTGAATATTGACTTTTTATCTACTGCTCTATGATACATCAGTCAATGATGTAATTCTGAATTTGCTTCTTTTGATGGTTATGTTGTAACCTGTGTTTGTGTTTTAGGATATGGACGCCTTCTCTGCTGCAGTTGTAATCAATATAGCCTTTTCTTTCATTCCTGCCTCATTCGCTGTGGCGATTGTCAAGGTAAATTTGCTCTTTCTTCTAACAAATTGTATTGCAGTTTGAGAAATGATATTATAAGTGTTCTTGATACTTCAGCACCATCCAGCCCCCAGGTATAATATAGGTAATCCGTCCCTATACTAGTAAAGTAGGTACATATTCTATAATTTCATAGGGAATATCTTAAGGTGTCCAATTGAATATTATATATGATTTTCTTTATTCAATTTCAACGATTTTAGACATGTATGAATCTGAACACATACTCACATGATAATCTAACATTTCTCACACATAACGATGGCTCTCATCTATGATTGGCATGCCGATTTGTTCTTGATGTTATTTCTTTTCACCCTTTGTGAAGTATGTTCTGTAATTTGCCTGAGGTGTCAAGTATAACCACGCTACTGGCTGGGTACATATTTATGTTTTTTCCTGCAGGAACGTGAAGTGAAAGCTAAGCATCAACAGCTAATCAGTGGGGTATATTTCTCTCTTCAACATGTCTTAGTCTATCGCACATTTTAAGAATTGCTAATGATGCTTTAATGCTCCCAAATTCTGCAGGTGTCCATACTCTCATATTGGGCTTCCACATATATATGGGACTTCATCAGCTTCTTATTTCCTTCATCTTTTGCATTAGTTCTCTTTTGGATATTTGGTATGCTTCAGCTTTTCTGTCTATCTATTGATAAAGGAGTTTGCTTCAGTTGACTGATAGTCAAGAATTCTTAATTTAGGTCTTAAAAGTTTAATATTTTGAAAAAACTTCACTCTGCTTACATTGTTATTTCACTGTTCTTAGATTGTAATATTTCTGTTGTAGGTTGGTTTCTTGTATGAGATATCTTGTCGAGAAGTATTAAGTTTCTGCTACCATGCACCTTGAAAACAGCTCAAAGAGCCGTTTCAATTATAAGATATCATTTTTAGATAAAAGACTTAAGGTGAAAATTGAAAAAACTTGAGGGGTATAATTAAAAGGTTTGTCCATGGTTTTATTTTCAAATTTTGCGACTCTGGCGACATACTTATTCAGTTGGTTAATCCCTCTCTCAGATTTAGTTGTACCGATTCACTCTCCTCTATGGTTTTTTCTTCAAATGTTTTTGTTGTTCCAAATAGTTTTCTTACAACTAGGTCTTATGAGGTTAATAATTTTATTAATGATGGGGAAAAACCTAGTATACGAGCTGTATGCTAAAAGATAGAGAACCTACACCATAGTTTCTTCAGAAGCATCTTTATCATTTCACAGTACTGTTGCCAAGTTACTCAATCACTCATATCAGATTGAGATAAAAACTGGATAATGCCTATACATTATCCATAGTAACTCCATCCTATCTAAACTGTATAACTTGGCTGTTTGGATCTGTGTTGACAGAAAAGATTGTTAGTCCCCATTGGTCAAGGGTATGGGCTATTGTCTTCTCATATGCTCTTGGGTTATCCTCACCCAAAAGCTAGCTTTCGGGGTTGAGTTAGGCCCAAGGTCCATTTTCCTTGTATGGTATCAGAGCCAGAACCATCCTTATTCTTGGTTACGCAGTGTTGGACCTCCATTCCAGATGTTCGGTCCTTCGGTCCTGGGCTTGCGGGGAAGGAGGAGGGTGTTAGAGTTCCACATTAGTTACGGCTATGGTTTGTTGTCTCCTTATATAGTTTTGGACATTCACCTCATGAGCTAGCTTTTAGTTTGAGTTTGACCCAAGGTTCATTTCCTAGCATATGGCGTACTATTGTATTGATCACATGCTTGTTTTTCTTATCCTTGATTCAACCTCCTTATCGAGGAAGGTCATCACTTATATGAAATATTCTTGAGTATATCATGTTAGTTCTATCCACCTTGTGAGAATGTTGTCTTTTCTCCTGTTAAATACCACATAGAGTTGTATTCTCTCCGTCCCAATTTATGTGTCAAGAGTTCAAATTTCGAGAGTAAAACGAGTTTTTCTTTGATCGTGATATTTTCATATGCATTTTCAGATATTTTAAATTGGTAATCATTGTGATTTTTAGTATTTTTAACATAGTTTTCAAATATATAAACTTTCTTTTAAAAAAGTTAAAGATTCTATATCCGAATTCAAGGTCAAAACTAAGAAATTTGACTCTCAAAATCTGAGCTCCGCCACATAAATTGGGACAGAGGGAGTATGATTTTTGTTTGTTCTTTTTGAGTCCCACATCGACAATGAAGGGGATGGGTGGTCTCCTTATATGGACTTGGACAATCCTCACCTCTTGAGCTAGCTTTTGGGGTTGAGTTAGGCCCAATGTCCATTTAACATGGTATCAAAGCAGGACCCATCCCAATTTTCCGATGTTGGGCCCATAATTGTCCACGCTCCAGATGTCTAGTCCTGGGCGTGAGAGAGGGTGTTTGAGTCCCACATCGACAATGAAGGGGATGGGTGGTCTCCTTATATGGACTTGGACAATCCTCACCTCCCGAGCAAGCTTTTGGGGTTGAGTTAGGCCCAGTGTCCATTTAACAGTTCTCATTGCCTTACTTAAAAAAAGTTGATTTTCACTATCCAATTTTTTTTAAAAAGAAGTGCTTCTGTAGGTCTTGAGCAATTTATTGGAAAGGATTCTCTCATCCCAACAATTCTGTTGTTTCTTGAATATGGATTAGCAATGGCGTCATCAACATATTGCCTCACTTTCTTCTTTTCCGAGCACAGCATGGCTCAGGTATCTGTTTTGAAGAATATCTGAAGATTTGTTACTTGTCGAATATTGTTGATCCTGATATTGTTTTTATGTGCAGAATGTTGTCCTCCTCGTCCAATTTTTCACTGGCCTCATTCTTATGGTTCTATCCTTCATAATGGGACTTATAAATTCTACAACACACTTAAATTCTCTGCTCAAGGTTGGAAGGCCTAAAGTATTTCTCTCTGAATTACTATATTATGTTATATGTCTGGGTAGTTATAGTTTTAGCTTTAGATGTGAAGGGGCATCCTTTAGAGAGATTTGTTGAATTCATATAATAATTGTCAATTTCCATGCATTAAGTTACTGCTACTGCAGATTGTAGGATCTCTATCTCTGAAATCTTTGTACCCTTTGAAGTGAAAGTTCGAAATATTGAAATGCGTTTTTCTGTTTACTATCTTCACTTTATCGGTCACCTGGAAGCTTTGTAAAGTCACAGAATGACTACTCTGGTGACAACTAAACATTGAGCGAGTATTTTTGAAGTCCTAAATCATTGATCTGGAAGGAGAAGAAGAGCGGGATAAACGAAAAAATGGAACTTTTTAACACTGTATCTATAAATGTACCAAAGAATACTCATGAAACTGGATGGTCTTGCGAATCTGTGCTTCTTCTATATCATGCTGCCCTTTCTTGATATAAAGACTTTTTATTTACACCAATGTACACTATGCTATCACCAATGGCAATAACAAATGAATTACTTTAGTTGGATTGTCAAGTAAGATATTGTCTTCAAGAGACTCACTCTCTAATTACCTTTTAGTAATGTCTCTTAATGTATTCACTGTAGCACATATGTGATCAACTCTCTCTCAATGAATAATCCTACTAACAAGGGACAATCTTTTGCAGAACTTTTTTAGACTGTCACCGGGATTTTGCTTCGCTGATGGATTAGCTTCATTGGCTCTTTTAAGACAAGGGATGAAGAATGGATCTAGAGATAACGTTCTTGACTGGAATGTGACTGGTGCTGCTATATTATACTTGGCTGCTGAGGTAGCCATCTGGTTTGTTGACTCTAATTAAACTTTCTTGCAGCTTGATCATCTCATAGTTATTTCTTTCTTAAGAAAAGTCATTTGTGATATGTCGTCTGGTAATGTTTTGTTTAGCTTGTCCTTTCTCTTTCTCTCCTTGTGTGATGGAAAGACACAGAATTGTTGAAAACATGTCACATTCATGACCACTTACCTCTACCAGATCGTATCATTTAGGCTTACATGTACAAGATTAGGAGCACTTTCTACCTCTCTTGTCACAAACAGTTATCCTATCGATCACAAGCTCGAACCCCCCACCTCAGCCCTACCCCACCCCCACAAACGAATGCACTGGTATTTAAGTGGAGAAGTGTTGAAGATTTAAGTCAATAAAAGTGTGCTATGCAAAGATGATCACGCACTTCAACATGGTATTAGAGCAGATATAGGTCTTGAGTTCAATTCTCACTGCCACTCAGTATCAAAAAGAATTTTCTCGTACTTGACTCACTGAAAAGAATCAAGCCCGCACGTGAGGTGGCGTGTTGAAGATATATAATTACGTCAATGAAAGTGTGCTCTCTCTCTGTCTCTGACACTTAAACTTTCAGATGAGATGGTCATGCACTTCAACAAGAATAGTAGAGGGCGGGCCGGTTATCCACAGAGTTCTGAATCCTGCACCAACGGTCCTTAGGGATTTCTCAGTTATTTAAATAATAAAAAAAAAAATTTTCCCGGCATAACCATCATTTCCACCACGTGATCTCTCTTCCCACGGATTACTTTATCACTTTTTGAGTTTGCCCATGCTAAACAATGGAATAATTCCATTGGCTGACCTCAAATTTGAACAAGCACTTTTGCTTGTTGAGATCTTCATTTGGTATTTATTTCTTCTTGGTCATTTATAGGCCTTTGATGTGTTGTTGTGATTTGCTCGTATTCGCATGTATTGTGTAGTTTCAGGAACAATTTTTTTTTCTCTTAGCACTATTCATCCCTGTTGTGTCTTTGTTAGTTATCTTCCATCTATGTACTTCTTCCTTGCTATCTGTATCCCACCTCATTTATAGCCTTTGCTAAGATCTCTTAGGTTTTAAGGAAACTTTTTTAATTTTGGATATCCAACGATTCAGGCCGTTGTGTTTTTCCTTTTAACTCTGGGGCTTGAATTCTTGCCTCAACAAAAAAGGAGTCTTTACAGAGTTCATGAGTGGTGGAAAAGCTTGGGAAAATCTAGGCATGCTATTTCCTTCGGGTCTTCAGAACCTCTTCTGCGACCACCCTCAGGCGATGTTGCTTCTGAATTGGACGAAGACATAGATGTTAAAGCAGAGAGAGACAGGGTTTTATCTGGCTCAACTGATAATGCTGTTATCCACCTCTGTAATCTTCGAAAGGTATGAATATTCTCTTGCCTGTAGTTCAAAAGATTAAAGCGTTAAGTCTGCTGAATTAAGTATGTTTCTTTTCAGATATATCCTGGAGGGAAGTCCCAAATTCCAAAAGTTGCTGTGCATTCACTGACTTTCTCTGTCCAAGAAGGAGAGTGTTTTGGGTTCCTAGGAACTAATGGAGCAGGGAAGACAACAACACTGTCAATGCTATCTGGTACGATTCTGTTCTGCAGCATTACATAATTCTATATTTGCGTCTAGCTGTGAGAATATGCATGTTTGTGATAATGGAGGAAGTTTACAGAACCACTTTGTATTTATAATATCAATTGCTGGAAAAGTAGCCTGGCTATTGACAATCTGTCTCTTTTGGTAATTGGTTTTTTTAAATTTCTTTAAGTTCCTAGAGTACTTTAATTATCTCTTCTTTAAACATTTCAAAACATGATGGATTTCGTTCTAACAAGTTATATGTGTGCTTTAAACTACTTATTTTGTTCCTACCTGCAAACATTGTGCTTACGTCCTACTGTGCTGTTACTTTTCTTAATTTCTTTTGGTAAATAAACCAACATTGAGTCAAATATTCTCTTATAATTTACTAATGCAGGAGAAGAAAACCCTAGTGACGGAACGGCATTCATTTTTGGTAAAGATATACGTTCAGATCCCAAGGTTGCTCGTAGACATGTATGGATCGTTCTTCCTGTATAATGTACCCAGTTCCCGTTTGCTATCAATGAATTTACTTGCATGCCGTCTGTGTCTTCTCAATGCAGATTGGATATTGTCCTCAGTTTGATACTTTACTTGAATTTCTGACCGTCCAAGAGCATCTTGAGCTCTATGCAAGAATTAAAGGAGTACCAGAGTATGAATTGGAAGATGTACGTATCTCTTGATTTTATATGTCCAAAAGTGTACTCGAATTTGACTCTATCATAGTTCATAGCATATCTTTTACAAGTTCTAGTAGGGTGGTGGCTTGTACATGTTCTGTTGATGTGATACGTTTTGTACATGTGCTGTTGATGTGATACATTGTTTGTTGGTAGAATTGCTCAAGTCTTGTAGATGCTAAAGATTGTATGTTTCCAGACAACATGAGTAAATTAGTAGTTTGGTTTGTTTCTTTTTCTTTTTACATCAAGGAATACAGATTGATGGAGACGAACACTAGAGAAGTGAACTAGATTCAACCTGTGCTTTTGCATAAGTTTCTCTAACAAGAATGATCTTATTTCTTATTGGAAATTTTGATTGAAATGAAAGGGTCTGAAGTTCCATGGGTTGGTAGTAATGGAATGCTTTCATTATCTAAAATAAAGAACCTCTCCCACCAAGAGTTCAGTCCAATACATGAAATATGATTTGGATGCCAATCTACTTATTTGAAAAAAATGATATGGATGTCAATACATTTCTTTTATCAGAAAAGAAAATTGTGAATATTGGTGTAACATTATTTTCCTGATAATTTCTTGATCCGTGGATGTTGGTTCAAGTGAAGTCTCTTCATGTTTGATCTTCCTCTCTGTCTGAGATTCTTAAGCTAATTAGTAGGAGACGAGAGATATTCCAACCTACCTCTATCATAAAGGCAGCTCGGTAGCTAGTACACTTGTTCAGAATCCTTTCTCTAATTAATTTTTGAATATGCCAAGCCTCTGCTGCTGTGCCTATAAGAAGGACGAGTTTCTCTCCTGGTTCATGTCCACTTATAGTGCCTACAGATGATGATATATAAAGGTGATTTTTACGGAGTAAAATGTTTTCCAGGGAAAATTTGTTTCTTTGGAAAAACAATTGTTCATATAATTTTCCATTGTTCTTTTTGTTGGCAATTAAAGTTGGCCACTTGTACTAACAGCAGATTGCGGTGGATGTGGCATGGAGGTGGTGTTTTGTGTAGTTTTGAATATTAAAGGTTGACAATAATGTTCCTTCTAAAAAAAAGGCTGACAATTATGTTAAAATGTTGGTTGAAACAAAAGACATTGAGATAGAACTAGAATAGTTTAAGAGGAATTGACTTATACCTCAATGACATAAGTCATTTTTCACGTAGGAAAATATTTCATCCAGGATTACATTTTCCAGGAAACCATTTTACATCATGCCGCACTCTTAGAGTCATATTCTCTGATTTATTATGTAATTTGCAAGTCTGCTTTTCCAGATGTTCTTTAAGACATGTTCTCAGTGGAGAAAGTTGATGTTACTTTGTGGAATCATCTAATGGTATGCCAATGAGAGATCGTTCTGACACCATTTTATTACCTTTGGAGAAAGTTCTTGTCTCACAGGGAGAAGGAAAAAACTGTATAAAATGGGAATGACAGCAAAATAATCAGCTAAACTTTCATGACTGCAAACAAATCAATTTTTTTTTGTAATGCCATGAAATTAGAGCTTGAATGAGAATGACAATCTTCTTATTTGACCAAAAAAAGAGTGTCAATCTTCTTATTTGACCAAAAAAAAGAGAGTGACAATCTTATGTCTTTTAGCTGAAGTGGTCTTTGTTGACCATCAAATGGTTTTTGACACTAGTAGATCTTGACAGGTTGTTATGCAAAAGTTGCTCGAGTTTGACCTGATGAAACATGCAAATAAACCATCCTTTGCCTTAAGCGGAGGAAACAAGCGCAAGTTATCTGTTGCAATTGCAATGATTGGAGATCCGCCTATCGTCATTCTTGATGAGCCATCCACAGGTCGTTAAGTTACCTCTAGTCATTCCGCCAATATCTTTTAACGTTTGGTATTTTTATCTAAATTTAAGCAGTTTAAAGAGAGAGGTTCAATAAAACCCATTCTAAATAGCAAAAGAAACAATTTCCCAAGGGCATGACCAAGTGGCCAATGAAGTGGGTTGAGAACCATGAGGTCTCAGGTTCAACTCCCAGCGGAGGCAAAAACACCACCAGGTGATTTCCTCCCATATGTCCAAGCCTTAGTGGACAGAGTTTTGGTGGGAGGTAGCAGGTAACCCGTGGAATTAGTCGAGGTGTGCGTAAGCTAGCCCCGACACTACGGTTATCTGATATAAAAGAAAAAGCAATTTCCACCTTTAAGCTGGGAGTTTTAGTGACCACATTCTTGAACTTATAATTCCTTTGGATTGGCTTTGAATTCGTACCTTTGCAGATGTAGATCTTAAGTTTAGGCCATAGCTTCTGAAAGTTATTTTGTTTGGAGTCTTATAGGACTCTTTAGGAGCTATTTTAACATAGGAGGGGCCTCTAGTTTTTTGAATTCACAGAATCTGCAAACCTACTCTCTTCCCTATTTAGAATTTCTGTAACCTAAATGTTCAAGTGATAGCTTTGTCTAGATACTTCTCTTACAAAATCTTTATCTGTATTGTCATTTTTCCAGGTATGGATCCTATTGCCAAACGTTTCATGTGGGAAGTTATTTCTCGTCTGTCAACTAGACGAGGAAAGACAGCTGTAATTTTAACTACTCACAGCATGAATGAGGCGCAAGCTCTGTGCACTAGGATTGGGATAATGGTATCTGAGCAGTGTTCTTACCTTGATTATAAATAATCCCATATTCCAAAGGCCTAATTCAATGAATTTTTTTTACCTCTTATTCTTTATGTATCCCAAGGTTGGAGGCAGGTTGAGGTGTCTTGGTAGTTCTCAGCATTTGAAAACCCGCTTCGGGAATCATCTTGAACTAGAGGTACTTGTGACGCTTAATTTTTTCGCACTCATTTTCAAACAGAACTATCTATATATCCTTTCTGCATCTTTATCTCCAGGTTAAACCAGTTGAAGTCAGCTGTTTGGATCTGGAAAATCTCTGCCTACTAATTCAAGAGAAACTATTTGATATTCGTCCTCACTCTAGGAGTATATTAAATGATATTGAAGTTTGCATTGGAGGTACCAACTCTATAGCCTCAGAAGACGTATCGGCAGCAGAAATAAGCGTATCAAAGGAAATGATCATGGCCGTTGGACAGTGGTTTGGCAATGAAGAAAGGGTGAAAGCACTAGTATCTGCAACTGATGACTCTTGTAAAATTTTTGGTGACCAGTTGTCAGAGCAGTTAGATCGTGATGGTACATCAACCTATATCCTTAAATTTCCTCCATTACATGCCTTTTGGATCTTGTTTTTTTTTCCTTTATATTTTATTGGTCAAGAAGAAAGTAAATATTACCTTAGATTGTCGGTGTCCCAGGGAAATGTTAAGCAATGAAACCATGCTAAAGGAAGAATCTTCAGTTAGCGATCTCTCAGAGTAGTTCAATAATTGATTTCTCAAATACCCTCTGATAAGGACACCCCTTCTATTAGAGAGGAAACTTGCATATCTTCTTTTTACATTGTAAACATGACTCGTCTGAGTATGCATGCAACTTTTAAGGTTGTTATTTGTTGAAATGTTTGATGTCTTGTTATATCAACAACAACAACAAATCCAGTATAATCCTACGAGTGGGGTTTGGGGAAGGTAGTGTGTACGCAGACCTTACCCCTACCTTAAGGGGTAGAGAAGCTGTTTTCGATAGACCCCCGGCTCAAGGAAAGAAAAAGCAATCAATACAGCAAGATAATAAGAAAACAAGCAGTAATCATAACACGATAATAAGAAAACAAGCAGTAACCATAACAGGATAATAAGATAACAAGCATTATCAACAGCAATATTATAAGAAAACATGTAGTAGTCAAGGCAGCAATATGGATGTCTTGTTATATCAATATTCAATATATGTATACATTTTCAGTTGGGAAAATACTTCTTTATGATCATCTATATTGGTTGACGCTGGTCTGTTAGGAAACAATATAACTACTCTATTTACTAATCAGTAGATTTTTCTCACCTGAATCTGTTTATTTTTTGGAAATTAACTATACTCAGCATCACAATCTTTTGACTTTCTCACTGTGCACAAACTTGTTGAGCTCTTACATTGTTGAAAGGCTAAATATTCTTGTAATAGTTTCTTAATTGTCCCGTCCATTCTATTTCTTGGGTTTTGGAGCTCTACTCTTTTTCACCATCATTTGATTCTCTCTTATGTCGATGAAATCTTCTGCTACTTTTCTTTAAATGGTCTTCACAGATAAGTGCATCTAATGAGAACTAATATTTTTTTGTTTGCTTGCTTGCCTCTCTGGAATCATGCTAGGTGGACTCCCGTTGCCGATATTCTGTGAGTGGTGGTTGGCTAAGGAGAAATTTTCGAAAATCCATTCATTCATTCAGTCTTCATTTCCTGGCGCAGCATTTCAAGGTTGCAATGGATTGAGTGTTAAATACCAGGTAATGCCATGTTGAACATGTTTATTAACAAAAACTTACCTTATGATAAAAATGCCATGTTGAACTGGTCGCAGTTCTTTTGCATCCGGAACTCCTCACTGGTTGATATATAAGATGCTCTTTCACCAATAAGAGTCCAGGCTAATTAACTTTACCTATTAGTGAAGCTTGGATAATAAAATCAACTACATTGAAACATCTACCAGATTAAACCTCTTTCCCTCTGGCACCCCTGGACGGGAAGAACGGGCTAGCATTCTAAATTGCACGTGCGCGCGCGTCCAGTATGTCTTTGCTACTACCAATTGCAAGTAGCAAGATATTTTTGCTAAATTGCACATGTGCGCACGTCCCTATATGTACTAGAGTTGATTGTCGGTTAGTATAACTTTATCGATAATATTATAACGAATCATGTGAAGTACTAATAAGTATCCCAATTTATATGAAGGTGTTTGATTGGGCACAGAGTTTACGAAATAAAGTAAGACTTTTGAAACTTGTGGTCTAAAACAAATCATAATAATTTGTGTGGCTAGAAATCTTCTCATTAAGGGCAAACGGGAAAATTTAAAGTTGAATTGTTACTAAATATAGAAAGGTGTCATTCCTTTTGGGACTAACTAAAAAGGAAAGCGTGTCACTTAAATTGGGACGGAGAAGTAGTATTTATCCCTCCATATTATCGAGGCTGTACTCTTTGGTGATCATAGAAGACGCTCATTCTCTGGGTGATGCTATAGGATTAAGTACATCAAAAATAGCCCTTTCGTTATGTATAATCTGCAAGCTTGATTTGACCTACTTAAGAAGATAATAATTTTGCGGTTCTCTGGTTATAGGATCCTGAAGCTAGTTTTGGTCAGCTTGATCTTTCTAGGTATCATTGTAGAAAGATGTTGGTTACTGAAACAGTAAGTGAATACCGTTATTGTTCTTGAATCTAAAACAACGCCAGACGGTATTTGGACGTTCCTCTATCTTTTTTCCAACCTTAGGTCTAAGAGGCGAAATTCTCATTGTTAACCAATGCAAACCAACATTCTTGACAGAGGCAGACGCTTGTTTCAGCAAACAGACGCATCTGACCATTCGGGATACCTGTAAATTTTAACTCCTTTGTACCATTCAGAACAATCCAAAACTTTTTGGAACAATTCAAACTTTTTGAGACAATCCCCTCCTGATGAGGCCTGGTGATTTAGGCAGACCACACTCCGGTTAAGAATCTACTCTTGTACTGATTTTGCAACATAGGTCCATCCTTTTAGCATTTTAGCCTCATTCAGCTAAAAGCTTGAGCGCTAATGCAAATAGTAGATCATATGCCTCGTCAACATTTGAAACTATCTGAATAAGATTTCAATAGCCAAGGGGCAGAGAGCGTTTTCCCAACGTATTTACGTAACTTTAGCATGTGGACATGATCTTCAATAACTGATGGATTCTTAAAATTGTTTCAGTTGCCTTGTGGAGAAGGTCTTTCACTTGCTGATGTTTTCGGATACATAGAGAGGAACAGGTACACTTTCCGTCATGCTAAGTTCTTTTAGGATGTATATTCTTACTTACCTAATGCTCATCAAGTTCCAAATTATTGGAATCGACAGAAACCAACTTGGGATATCAGAGTACAGCGTCAGCCAATCTACACTTGAATCGATATTTAATCATTTAGCAGCAAGCTCCTGAATACTACCACTTCCAACGGCATGATTCCCCTCTTGATTTTTTCGGTCTAAAGAGGGTCTGCTTATTCTGAGAGATGCCATTTTTTTCAGTACTGTCCACTAAAATGGACATAAAATTGTAAATATGCTCCAATAACAGACTGTTGATGGCCTAAGTGTGTTCTCCTGGTCATTCCCTATATGCAACGGCTCTTTCGCTTTGTACAGTAATTATAATCACATTTATCCTTACACATTTTGAATGTGGCATCTCAGATGCATCATGTTATAGTATTCAAGTGCAGCATCATGAGTTGATACTCTGGGACAAATGGAGAACGCAAATTTTGTGGTTACTTCCCTTGCTTCAGTTGTGGTTTGCTTTGGTTTTTATCTTGTGACCAGCTAGTGCTATGCTGTGATTTGTATGTGTCACGTTTCCCAAGTATATATCAACTTCATGTTCCTATTATGAGCATAGAGAGGTTGTTTCCGGGAGATCCCCGGCTCAGAGACAATAGATCTATACAACAATAGAAATCAGAAAAATAGTATCAGCATCGTAAAAGACAGAAAAGATGTGAAACACAACAATATCCGCTAACAGTTCTAGACAAAACACTATCAGACTAGCCGGCACACCAAGGAGAAATGCTCGACTACCTCCTAACCTACAACCCTAATGCTCGGCTTCCACACCTTCCTATCAAGGGCCATATCCTCGGAAATATGAAGTCGCACCATGTCCTGCCTGATCATCTCGCCCCAATACTTCTTAGGCCGCCATCTACCACTTCTGGTACCTGCCAGAGTCAACCGCTCACACCTCCTAACCGGAGCATTTAGGCTCTCTGCACGTGCTCGAACTATCTAAGCCTCGCTTCCCGCATCTTGTCATCTAAGGGAGCCACGCCCACCCTCTCCCGAATATCCTCTCCTAGTGTGCTCGCACATCCATCTTAATATCCTCATTTCTGTTACTTTCATCTTCTGGATATGTGAAATCTTGTCTGGCCAACACTCAGCCTCATACAACATTTTTATAAATCTCTCATTTTCGAAATTTTTTCATCGTCTTTAGTATGATTTGGCTTCACACCTCGCGGTGCTTACACCTCTCGCCTATCGGAACACCAACCCAATCTTGAAAGCTGAAATGGGTTGGGGAATGGAAGAACAAGAACATATTCTTTACCACCAAAAATGGTAACATAAGACCCTTCTTCACTCATGCTTGTCATCTGCTCGTGAATATCGTCCAGTCAAGTCTTTGTTCTTTTATTCTTAAATATGGGTGCTGACCAGATTCACTCCCACGGGGGGCAGCAATGGGAAATCTTGGACAATGGGCGAAAGCCCGATCCAGCAATATCGCGCGAGTGAAGAAGGGCAATGCCGCTTGTAAAGCTCTTTCGTCGAGTGCGCGATCATGACAGGACTCGAGGAAGAAGCCCCGGCTAACTCCGTGCTAGCAGCCGCGGTAAGACGACGGGGGAGGGGCGGAAGTGTTCTTCGGAATGACTGGCATGGCCGGTCTATAAATTAAAAACAGCCAAAAAAGGAGGATTGCCGTACTCACATACAATATCTATCAAATGCAGAGGTCAGAATGTAGAATGAATTTCCAAAACGTGTTTTTCATTTGTTATGTGTAGTGGATAAAATTTGGTCGGAGCATTATAGTGAGACGTGTTTTTTGTCTGTATTAGTTTTCTCAATTTTCTTTCGGAAAAAAAAAACATATATTCTACGACCGATGATGGTGGTGAAATGGATACGACTTTTTTACTGTTAACTAAAGGTTTCGATTCAAATTGTGTAAATGAAAAAATCATGAACGGAGTACTCCCCCCTTTCATGAGTTTTATACAGTGCGAATTTGAATTAGTCAAAACCCTAAAACAAGTATCAGACATTAAAAAAAAAAAAAAAAAAAATTAGCATCTCCTCTCCCCTTTCTTCTTCTGTCCTTCCAATTCTGACAAAGCTTTTGTCCTTACAAGGTAATTGAGGTAAATTTTCACATGTTAATTTCACCATGGAAAAGCTCTAGCTTTGGATAGTTGGTAAACTGAACCTTAACTAACTTCTCAAAAAAACAAAAACAAAAAAAGAATTCCCATTTCGTCGTCCAGCAGTAACAATTGTCCTTTTGATTGGTACCAGAGCCGTCCTTTGGTTGGACATTAATGCAACATTACCTATTGATAATCGTTAACTTTATTTCTTCTTAAAATTGGTTGAATTATGAAATAATTCGACATGTGTATTTAGGAAATAGTTAATAGTTTCTTCAAATTGAGTTCTTTCTCGATATATCTATTCAATTTAATTAATTTTGAATTTATAACAAATATATAGTGTATTATTTTTTTGATGTATATACTAGATACATCATGATTTATAACAGAAAATCCATCAACTAAAAGGCGTACGATAAAGTTCCGAGAGAGGTTTTGTGGAGATGTTTGGAGGCTAGAGGTGTACCTGTTGTCTACGTTAGGTTGATTAAGGACATGTAGGATGGAGTAAAGACCTGAGTGAGGACGGTGGGCGGGGACTCGGACCATTTTCTGGTCATGATGGGGTTACATCAGGGGTCAGCATTCAGCCCATTTTTGTTTGCTGTGACGATGGACGTGCTGGCGCGCCGCATCCAAGGGGAGGTGCCGTGGTGCATGATATTTGCAGATGATATTGTATTGATTGACGAAATGCAAGACAATGTCAACGCGCAATTAGAGGTATGGAGGCAGACTCTGGAATCTAAATGTTTCAACTTGAGCAGGACTAAAACTGAATACCTGGAGTGTAAGTTCAGTGGCGAGACTCAGGAAGGGGAAGGGGAGGTGAGGCTGGACTCGCAGGTCATCCCTAGGAAAGGAAGTTTTAAGTACCTTGGGTCTATTATTTAGGGCGATGGGGAGATTGATGAAGATGTCACACATTGTATTGGAGCGGGATGGATGAAATGGACTCCTTTTCGGTGTTTTGTGTGACAAGAAGGTGCCACCAAAACTTAAGGGTAAGTTCTACAGAGTGGTGGTCAGACTAACGATGTTGTATGGGGCTGAGTGTTGGCCAGTCAAGATCACTCATGTCCAGAAGATGAAGGTAGCAGAGATGAAGATGTTGAGATGGATGTGCGGGCACACCAAGTTAGATAGGATCAGAAATGAGGTTATTCGCGACAAGGTGAGTGTGGCCCCTATTGAGGACAAGATGCGGGAAGCGCGGCTTAGGTAGTTTGTTCATGTGAGAAGGAGGAGCACAGACGCCCCGGTGAGGAGGTGTGAGAGGTTGGCATTGGAAGGCCTACGGAGAGGTAGAGGTAGGCCAAAGAAGAGGTGGGGAGAGGTGATTAGGCAAGACATAGCGCAGCTTCAACTGATCGAGGACATGACCCTTGATAGGAAGGTATGGAGGTCGAGGATTAGGGTAGTAGAGTAGGTAGTCTAGAGTATTCATAACAGCAGTATTGACACGTAGTCTCGCTTTCTATTGGTAGTAGGTTTTTATGACTAACCGTTTCATTGTTGATCACCTTACTATCTTGTTGTTTTATTTTGCTTTTATATGGCTTTTGGTATTGTCCCTTCTTGGCTATATTTTCATTAATGTAATGCTTGTGCTTTCCTGAGCCGAAGGTCTATTTGAAACAACCTCTCTATCCTCACAAGGTAGGGGTAAGGTCTGCGTACACATACCCTCCCCAGACCCTACAGTGTGGGATAATACTGGGTATGTTGTTATATTTCTATCAATGTTGTATTATCCATATCTTAATTATAAAAATAAATTATAGTCTGATTTAATTATAAATTGTTTTTATCGGGAAGTGCCAAGTTAACAAATTGGGACAGGCTTTTTATTATAATTTAAATTACTTTTTATCTACTTTACAGTCACATTAATTATACAAAGAACTTCTAAAACAATTTGATATCAATTGAAAATGTCCTCCTTTGACTTGTTCAAACAAACAAAGGGTGACATCTTAACTCATCAAACCTTGAAAATTATTCTCGTTCCCTACTTTAGATGTTCTCTTTTCAAACATCAATTAATTAATAAGGAATGAACAGATAGGAACCAAGAAGTTTTTAAGAAAAAAAACAAAAAAAGAGATGATAATATGCTTCTAACGATATCAAAGCAGATAGAGGTTTTAGGTGCGAGTCTCACGATCACACATTAACGAGAAGACTTTAACTTATAAAGAAATAAATTCGAGTTTGAGGGACATGAAATGATAATACACTTCAACACGAAGTAATTCACTATAAGGTGACGTGAAATGATAACACACTTCAACACAGAGTAATTAATTCTTGCACTTTATAAAAGTTAAATAATCTTTTTATGACTTGAGAGGTGATTATGAATTAATATTTAGCCTTTACTTTCCGGCCAACTTTGAAAATTCTTGTCATAACTTTCAGATTCTTCAAAGATCAATCTTCTACTGGCATACGTCTTTGATGGCCACAAATTACCTTTTTTTTTCCTTCTTTTTGTTAGAATAGTCAAAAAGAAGGAAACACCCTCTTGCAGGGTAGGGCTGGACTACCTGATTTTTAGGCGCTTTTTGCTGCTGTGTTCGTGAATGCAGCAGCGCGAATACACTACCGTAACAACTGAATAATAGCTATAGGAAGTAATTATGTATATAGTAGCTATAGAAAATTAATAGCCAAAAAAATAATACAATGCCTTGAAGCTTTTGCTGTTTTTCAACGTAACTTTATTATTTCATCATAGTATATAGGTTTAAAATAATATTAGTGGTTCATCTTTGAAGCCAACATCCTATTCTATATCAAGTAATTTGTAACATCATGTTTGTTCTGTATTTCAATTCTTTGAACTTTGTCTTGTCACTTTCTTCTTCTCCTTGTCCCACATAAAGTTGAATTTTTAACCTCTAATCAATTATCTTATAAAATCTCTAAGATTTTGACCATCTCTACTTCCATAATTCATACACGTTATTTTTGAGGTCTTCAAGATTTGAGAGTTTTATCTTATTTTTGTTCAATCATTCGATAATCAAAACTCGTTGCTCGAATAATCTAAATTCTTGTGGGTTAACCCATCAAAGGAGTTAAACGCTCCCTACCATGAAGTTCTCTGCTCTTATGGCTCGGACTTGAGACTTCTGAGTAAGGATGGCTGGATTGAGAACGCTATATATATCAAATTACATAACATTTACTTTATATATATATATAATTACAGAAATCTTACCTCCTATAGCAAAGGTATACACCCTATTTATAATAAACCAAAATTATTTTAAAATATTATTTTCTATAGCTACCTTTTATATTTTATAGCAAAATAAGTATTTATGGTATATACTACCATTGAGGCATGAAATGCGTTATTTATGTTTTCTTCTCTTTTAGACAGCTGGACATACCTATTTTTAAGGTGATTGTTGTCATTGTATTAATGAATACATGACGCTAATACATGCGCGTACAGCTGGACTGCCTGATTTTTAAGCGCTTTTTGCTGTTGTATTCATGAATGCAGCAGCGCGAATACAGCGAATACACTACCGTAACAACTGAATGGTAGCTATAGGAAGTAATTATGTATATGATAGCTATAGGAAGTTAATAGCGACTAAACAATAGTGGTTTTTGAAGATTCCTCTATATTATTTTATGTCCTAATAAAGCAAATTGGAATGGATGATAATGTTAAAAAGAAAAAAACTAATTTCCACGAAATATTTTATTATATGCCGTGTTAAATTTCACGTGAAATAACACTAGTAAATTTATACAACTTAGATATCAATAGTATCTTCATTTCAGCAGCAATCCCTACATGCTAATTAACACTACTTTACATGAAATGATATGAATAATAACATGGTACACATATATATTATTTTAATCACTTATTTTAACACTACCTCTCTTCATATTTTTTTCCTCTCTATTTTTGAAATTTATTTGCATAATTGAGAGAGAAAAACACTGGCTGTTTCAGTAAGTTCAGCTCTTTTTCTCTTCCTTTCCATTTCTTCTTGAACTTCTAACCTTACTCCAAATAGCATTGGCCTCTCATCTTGTTGCTTTTTTTCTTCTTTCTCTGGGTTTTTAGCAAAAATGGTGACTATATCAATTAATTCTTTGCACTTGTTTTTCATTACTGAAAGCTCTGAGCTAAGGACTCCATTCTCCATCTTGAGTCTTTTATTTTCATCCACAAGAATTGTAAGTTCAGATGATGATGATGTTGATGACGATGACCTTTGATCTTCTTCTGTTTCTTTCTTGTTACTGTTCGCACATTGACTCTGTCCGTTATTATTGTTGTTGTTATTGTTGTTGTTTGCTTGGTGTCTGTTTGTCCACGCTTTTCTACGACGAATATCACATAGTAAATCCCTTTCTCCCTTTCTAAACTTGTCATTACTGAACTCCCACCGGCTTGTTGCTATTTTACGGAAACCCTAATATCATACAAAAAATTGATGATCGAAATAAATTTCAAGAATATTATATATATATATATATATATATATATATATATATATATATATATATATATATATATATATATATATATATATTCAATGGAAAATAAACATATATATGGTTCAAAATGTAGAAAACGTTATCATACGTAACTTGTCTCAAACTTAAAAAAAAAAAAAAAATAGTCGGGATCCAGGAAAGGTCGGACCACAAGGCTCTATTATACGCNGTTCGGGCCCCATAATTGTCCACGCTCCAGATGTCCGGTCCTGGGCGTGAGAGGGGGTGTTGAGCCCACATCGACAATGAAGGGGATGGGTGGTCTCCTTATATGGACTTGGTCAATCCTCACCTCTTGAGCTAGCTTTTGGGGTTGAGTTAGGCCCAAAGTCTATTTAACATTGTTATAGAACAACTCCCTAAGCTTATGGTTTAAACGTGAAACAGGTAAATACCTGAGAGTATGTCTCTGGGCCAAAATCAGAAGGCCAACCATTTTCTGATTGGTCATAATCCAGTGGCTCAGAGACATCAAAGAACTCATCTGCCGCATCGTTTAAACCCATCAAGCTTGAAGGCGTTTTAACTACTTCTTCCTCCAGATCTGCCAAATTCTTTCCATTTTCTAACCGGGTTTGCACTTCAAGCTTAATTTCTTCTTCAACTTGACGCAGTCTTTTACTTTTGACCAGCTCCCCTGACACATCAGAGGGCAAGTAATTTCCTATTTTTGCACTGAAAAGCTCCCTCAAAGCTACAAAATGCAGTGGAAAATAGTTTAGTTGAGTCTGGTAAACAGTCATAGAATACAAACTTGGACAAATCAACTAATGAACTTGACAGAACTAGAAATCACATAGAAAGCACACCAGCAAGTCTCCCTAGCATGCGTATTGTTATAGATCTGGCTGCAGATGTTCGTACATATGACTTCCAGAATTTCCAGTCAATAGCAAGCATATGCTTAACTACTGACCTCTTCTCTTGATTAACTGGTGATATCACATATCCTCCACCTGCATGGATTTAGGGGATGCCAATTTGTAAGAGTCCCAATTGAATGGCAAAGTACATCCAAAACATGCAGATCTGTTATTCTTGTGCATAAAATGGTGGTAAAAGCATATGGCTGATTCAATGTAACGACAAATCTATGTCAACATGCATAATGTACTAGTAAATCTGGCATTCAAGCACATAAGTAATTTCTCATTTTGTAGTTCATCCATGATCCAAATAAACAACTGGTTCATAACAGCAATAATGAAGAACCAGCTCTACATTACAGGCATACATTACTTTTAAGGCAGGCACGAATGTAGCCCTTTTGAGGTGTACACTTCTGGTGAAACACTGAATGGTACAGAATAACTGCAAGAAAGAAACGATAGGTTATGGTGGATCGAGCTCTCTAAGAAGCAGCTATAGAGAAATCCTCAATAGAGTTAGTACCATAGGTTCCATCATCCTCCCTTCTCCAATAACGCTGCAAAAGAAGATCTCTTCTTCCCATACCCCTGCGATGTCTTATGTCAATTATAACCCTAACAGAGGAGCAACAAACTATTTCCAGAGTTGAAACATGAACCATACCAAGGTAGCCAATCCCGATTTAGAAGCTTATGAACTATATCAGTGTGACCGTCAAGATGTTCAATCACACTGCCTTTGTAGAAACAGAAATCCCACCTGCAACATAAAATAAAATATCTTTAGGTCACAACATAAGAGAATCAACAAGATGAGAAGTATACCGCTGCAGTTTAATAAGCTTGCAGATGACAAATTGTAAAAGGCTATTTCTTGTCCATTTCTTTACACATAGAGGCCATATAAGCTGCCTTTAAGAAATCTTTTTGGAATAGTGTACTTTGTGACAATTATAAACAGTCATTCAATACCCTCTTTTGTTGTTTAAACTTGAACATATTATCTAGGGCTTTTATCCCTTGAAAACTAAGAAGATGCATCAGTTTCTTTGGTTCTTCTCTCCTCACAACTATCTATGTCAATCTCCAATCCCCAATTCAAAAAGCAGTGCTTTCTTCAACATGATTTGAGCCTATAACGGTTTCCTCAGACAATGGGAAGTTGAATAACATATACTGTGTTTATGAATACTATTCTTGGACATTTGCAGTTAAGTGAAAAACTTCTATTTCTTGATTCAGTTACTTGCGTACTTGGTGTTAAATGTATAGTAGTATCAGTACATAAATAGATTCTGATTGTCAATAGTTTTAATCGCCAAAGTTTAAACAAATTGCTTTCAGATTACTTGGATCATACAGACAAAATTTGTTTATTCATTCTTAAACATTTAGCTGTACCAGCTTTTAACTTTACCCAAACATTATTACTCAATTGTTGATTCATGTAATCGCAACCTCATATTACAGTTCCCAAGTTGCGTCCTGAATAAAAAATTATGGCAAAAACTCATTTTTGCACAAGTTGAATCCTGATTAACAATCACGGGGAAAAATCATTCGAAGTGCAGAAGACATGGGTGACCGGCTAAAATGTATCTGCCTACTAGCACCTGTTTTATAAATTACTTTAGTCAAATCTTAATCAAATTTCTGCATACAGATAAAAAATTTACTAGCAGTGAGTTCTTCACTATAAAAATGCTTAAAAGTACTGTGATTTTTGCTATGGACTTCTCTTTTTATTTTTTTGGGGATAAAATACTTTTGCCATGGATTTCGCAGCGACTTACTCCGATCTTGAAGGACCAAGTGACATGAGTGTCTGAAAAATGGCCTCTGAAGTTCCATCAACTACACCAACAGCCATTATAGCGGGGTGATCATCCCACTGCAAAGCATAGAACAAGTTCAGCAGCATTAGTTTCATATACTTACCGCCACAGCCCACAGGAGCTGGAGAATATCAACTTACCTTTCCAAGAGATTCCCTATCTTTAGCTTCCTTAAACAGCCTAAGACCTGCATACCCAAGTGATTCAGGTCAACAAAAGGAGAGGAGATATACCACTTTACAACTAAGTTGCATATACTTCATAAATTTACATTAAATAGTTCCAAAAGATGTGGATTGGTCTACGAAGTAGGGATTAGAAAGGTTATTCCCGCCATCCTCAAACACAACTGTAAATCAAAACCTACCATTCTGACACCCAAAGATTGTCCAAGGCGAGGGTGCAACAACATCAGACGTCATAGCATCTGTAACTGAGGATGAACAGACAGTCCAATCAATCGAATTCAGACGATAAGACTTGTTGGAACAATTTAACCTGCGAGCAAAACAAAACCGTAAAGGAAATAGTAATAATGATAACTACAGTCCTATGATGGAGGCTTAATTGAAACTCGATTTTAAACAATGAGAAAATTAACCAGCGACTGTCCCTGTAAGTAACTTATATTCCTCTGTTCCATTTTATATGGCACTCTTTCCTTTTTGATTCGTTCCAAAAAGATTTACACCTTTCGATATTCAGAAACTCCTTAATTTTAAATTTTCCAATGGTTTTATAGCCATAAATGTCATGGCATGTTTAAATTAAGGGTACTTTCTTTTTATAGTGGTACTTTTGGTATGTGCCATAGTTCTTTATTTGTTTCTTAAACTCCATGCTCCATCATACAGCCAAGTAAAATGCAACGGAGTGAATAACTTAAATGCTATATCCTGAGCAAAGAAAAAGGGTAATGCACCAACTAAATATACCTCAAAGTGTGTGAATCACTCCTTGGAAAATCCACTTGATTTCCTCTGTTCATGTCTGCCTAGATTTACTCATTATTGTCAGTTGCCAACGAGAGACAATAAAACAGCTCAAATTGACCAGTCTGTACCTTTAAAGCTGCTTCCTGAAATGCCTGGATCCACCTTGCAGCTTCCTCAGGACTGCTTGCTCCCAACTGTTGTTCATAAATATCATTTATTCACCAACAGCCCATAAAAATAAAAACTGAAAGGAGGGGGATGATTTCCGTACCTTCAGCTGATCGTTATGATTTGAGGTGTTATAAAGCGTGAAAATGAAAAAGACCTGGAAAATGTAGAAGCAAAATTCAGCAGAAAGTCTCAGTAAGGAAACAAATGAATTTAATCAGAATAATATAGCGAGAGCAAATATTGTCTCTGCCATGAAGTGAAACTGGGGTGAAGATACATACTTTTCTTTGAATGCTCTCTCTGCCATTGTCTGTTACGCGAATGCAGGAATCAATAACTGCACTTCTAATAGGATCCTAACAAAAGAGCCAAGATGACGTATTGCAATGAGTCCTGGTAATATGGCAAATGTGTAATTCCAAGAAGTGAAAGGCAGAAGAACTTCACAACAGACATATCTCCCACTTATGCCCTCAGAAACCTTTAATATCAGAATCTATCACTAACTGTTACAACAACACCAACAACAACAACATACCCAGTGTAATCCCACAAGTGGGGTCTGGGGAGGGTAGTGCGTACGCAGCCTTACCCCTAACTTGCGAATGTAGAGAGGCTGTTTCCGATAGACCCTCAGCACAACCAAGGCACAGACATAGCAGTGTTTACAAGAAGTGCAATACTGAACAAGCCATACAAGAAACAGTACCACCAGCAAGATATTAAAATAACTGGAGCAAAAGAAATAGCATGTAGTAATAAAAGTCTAAGGATGGGAAAAATACGGGAATAATACTAAAACTATTGGTCTGGCGAAAAGATACGCTCGACTACCTGCTAACCCTCTACCCTAATTCTCGACCTTCACACCCTCCTATCAAGGGTCATGTCCTCGGTAAGCTGCAGGTGTTCCATGTCCTGCCTTATCACTTTTCCCCAACAGGGGCGGAGCTAGAGTGCCGGGAGCGGGTTCGGCTGAACCCAGTAACTTTGGTTCGAACCCTGTATTTGTCTTAACAAAATCTATTGAATATATATAAATTATTAATTTAGAGTCCAGTAACTTAAATGATTAGAATTTCAAACTCATAAGTTTGAAATCCTGGCTCCGCCTCTGTTCCCCAATACTTTTTGGCCTACCCTATCTCTTCTCAGACCTACTATTGCCAACCTCTCACACCTTCTCACTGGGGCATCAAGGCATCTCCTCTTCACATGCCCGAACCATCTCAGCCTCGCTTCGCGCATCTTGTCCACCACGGGAGCCACTCCCACCTTGTCCCAAAATATCTTCATTCCTAATCTTATCCCTCCTAGTATACCCACATATCTATCTCAGCATCCTCATTTCTGCTACTTTCAACTTCTGGGCATGAGAGCTCTTAACCGGACAATACTCCACCCAATACAACATAGTCGGCCTAACAACCACTCTCACTAACAGTTAGATATCAAATAAAACACACATGAATAAGAGTCTACTGCTTGAAATACGACAATGCCACAAATGACGCAACCAGTTCACACCAACTACCAAATATCTCCCAATCAATAAGAAGTCAGACGCTAATCAACGTGTGAAGTGCATACCAACATTCTCGACTCCATAGGAGTTCAGTGATGACTAGTGAATGGATACACTTACTGAGCAAGATATATGTGCAGTTGAGCCCGTGGTATCTTCAACACATGCATTAGGTAGATATTCGACCATAGTAACTAGACTTTTGGGCTCCAAAAATATTAGTACTTTCAGCTCATAGGCTGCAGGAATTTGCTAAGTAAAGTGATCACTCAGGAAACGGTATCCAACAAGAGGATTTGCTGGCAATCAAGAGGAAGTATTTGAAAGAGAGGAAACCAATAGGATGAATATCAGCATGGATCAACATAAAATGCAATAGTTTCCCTAAAATCCTCTTTCTTTGATCACAAAGTAAAATGTTAGCACTGTAATATGTATCACTCCTAAGAAACTAAATCCTGAGAATTCCAAACAACGATCGCATCCAAGGGTGTGGCCTAGCAGTCAATGAAGTGGGAGGAGAACTATGAGGTCTGAGGTTCAAATCCCAGAGGTAAAAAATACTAGGTGATATCTTCCAATCTGCCCAAGTCTTGGTGAGCAGAGTTACCCGGTACCTACAGATACCGGTGGAATAGCCGAGGTGGACGCAACCTGGTCTGGACACCACAGTCATAAAAAAAAGAATTCCAAACAACAAACGTATGCAGAATATGGACAAAAACTAGGATATGCAATTAGGGGCATAGTATCCACAAATCACAAGTCATAAATTCATGCTGAGCAATTCAGAAATTAGCATCAGGATTTTCATAGTTAGTTTATAACATCCTTTACTATACAAGCCTACTCCAGCTTCACGCAAGTCCTTTGGCAAACGAAGTGAATAAACTATATCTTCTGAGTTAAACCACCAATTAAACTGAAATATAGTCTCCCACTTTCCACACAACTAGCAACATAGAAAAATTGTAAAATTGCTAATATTAGTACATCAAACAAAATCAACTCATTGTCATCGGTACAAACGACATAATTCCTAAATCACAAATTATCACTTCCCCAACAAGAAATAAAGTACTAACATGTACATCTACCAACAAACACTTAGCATTTGTTAAATTAGTTCGAAGTACACGCAAACTGGCCATAAAACACCGTCATTACAAAATATTGAAATATATGAACACAGAGAATATAATTAGACCTCGTTACTGGAAACTGGTGTAGATTTGTAGCTCTGAAGAAAATGGTCTTGAAGAATAAAGTATCGTTTTCGTGAGTACTGAAGTCCAAACCGATTTGAACGAACCAGATATAACCACCCTTCCATTCTACTACTATCCTTCTCCGAAATACCCATTGGAAAAATCAAATTTATCAAATGACCCAACACTCTGTAATTCAGTTTTTAACCAAATTATGCACAACCTTTACAGAAACAGAACCAAAAATGTAAGAATTAAACTCTGATCCCCAAAGAAAAGGTTTCAATGGGAATCAGAGATGACTGTTACTCTGTGATTGTGTCTTTGCTGGTAGAGAGAGAGAGACTTTTTTGTTTTTCTGGTTTTTGCTTTTCTGTGTGTGTGTAAATGGTGGGTGTAATTTACTTTTGTTATGAAGAAAATATAAAAGCAACAGAAATTGTTGATACGTGAGAGACAAAAGTTTGGCTGGCAAGTGATGTAAAAGCTTTGTTTTGACTCTTTTACCCTTTTGGTTGAGAAAAGTCTTGATTGGTAGTTACGGCAAAAACCAATCTGGAAAGTTACATATTGAAGTAAGCACTCATTTTGATTGACTCTGGTTGGATGATATTTAATGTAGTATTTAATTTAAAAGACACCTATTACACATTTTTTAATCCCGCGTTGCGCGTGTACCCATTTCAACGAATATAAGGATATAAAAATATAAAAAGTTATATGAATAACATTATTAAATAATATATTTGTATTATAAAATAAAATAAAAATTCAAAGTAGTTAATGTTGATCCTATTAATTAGTTAGCTCAACAATAAATAAATCATGTCCCGCAAAAGTCATCGGTTGCTTAATAATTATTTTGATGTATTATATTCAAAGTCATCAAGATAAATAAAAATGTTTATGTTTGTTTGATATTGTTTAACTTAAATATTTCAATATTGTCTTAGTATAAATTTAATAATGTTTCATTCATAATTTATTCAAGTTTTAATTAAGTAATATTTCGATTCCCTAATATAAATCGTATTAAGGTTCATTTTAAAAAACAAATAAGGAAAAGTAACGTGGAAAACTCCTAAATATTAGGATTGGGCAAAAGTACCATAAAATAAATTATATGATTACGTTTGATATATCAAATAAGGATTGAGACCTCATTTGTTTTTATAAGATTAAGATATCTGAATCTGAATACACATCTGAATATGAAGATGTGTATGAAGATCTGAATACTAAATAATTAAGACTGTTTGACTTTTAACATCTGAATGTATAATTTTTTTCTTTATTTAAAAATTAATAAACATAAAATTCAAGTGAAATACTAATTAATATAATATTCTATCGATAAAATATATAGTGTTTTAAAATATGGTAGTTGCTAGTGGTGATGGCTAACGATGGTGCTTGTGAATGCCAACTTGAGGCGGGTGGTTGGTGATAATTGTGGTTGACGGTGGTGGTTCAGGGAAGTAACTAGTGGTGATTTGTAGTGGTGACCATTATTATTGAGGAGCGTGATGGTGGGTGGTGATAGTTAATAATGAGAGGTAGTGGTAGTAGTTGTGATTGAGGAAGGTGGTAGTGGGTGGTGGTAGTTTATAATGATGGGCAGTGCCAGCTATGGTTGTTGATGGTGATGGGGTGGTTAGTTGTGGTAGTTGAGGTGGAAGGGTGTTGGTTGTGATTGAGAATGATGGTGGTAGGAGTGGTGGAAATGGCGGGTGGTGGTAGTCGATAATGGTGGCGGCTATGATTGAGGATGATGGTGGTGGTGGTGGTTGAGTATGGTTGTGGTGGGTGGTATAGTAGTAGTTGATAATGGTAGGCGGTGGCGGCAGTTAGTAATGAATGTGAATGATAGCCTTTTAATGAAATTAAGTCTTTGTTATAGATCTTAATCATATAGACCATTCAGACCCATCAAGTGTTGTGAAGTTACAAAAATAAATACACTTAATTGTTAGGATCTGAATAATTAGGATTCAAACTTTGAAAACAAACACACTTAATGTCTGAGGTCTAAATGATTAAGATTCAAACCTCCATTAAGTGCAAACAAATGAGGCCTGAATCTATGATAGAATTATTATTGATTTTATGTCTTAAATATTGTATGATTTTTTACCTAGTTCAAGTAAAAAATATTTATAACCTAAATTTATTTGATTCGAAATACTAAATATTAGGAGCATACTTAAAATTACAATTTTGTCTAGTGAGAACTCTATTCTTAAAGGGTAAAAAAACGAACGACATTTCGTTGAGGGCCTTCGTGCTTTTAATATAGTATATAGATATAGATAGATAAACGGGTATTATCTCAAATAATCAGGGGCGGATCTTTTAGGGCAATATATGAGCCGCGTGAACTGATAGTCTTTATGTTAAATTAGGTATATTATATAAATACTTTTAAAAATTGATCTAATATTTGTTAGCAGTTATGCTCGAAAGAGGCTAAGGCCTCATTTGTTTGCACTTAACGGAGGTATGAATCTTAATTATTCAGATTTCAAACATTAAGTACGTTTGTTTTTAAAATCGAAATCTTAATCATTCAGATTTTAATCATTAAGTAGTGGTCTTAATGGGTGTGTATGATTAAGATCTATAACAATGATTTAATTTTATTCAGATGCTATCATCCACATTCATTATTAATTGTCACCACCACCTACCATTATCAACTATTACCATACCACCCACTACCACCATACTCAACCACCACCACCTCCTCAATCATAACCACCACCAAGAATCTTCACTACCCCCACTACCATTATTCTCAGCCATAACCACAAACTCATTTACCTCAACTACCACAACTAACCACCCCATCACCATCAACAACTATAGCCGGCACTGCCCACCATTATAAACTACTACCACCATCCTCAATCACAAACCACAACCACCACCACCCACCATTATTAATTATTACTATCTACCACCACCATTCTCAACCATAATCACCATCACTGCCAATTACCACTAGCTAATACTCAGAACCACCACCAACGACCGCCTCTAGTCGGTATTCACAAACACCACCACCAACTACCATATTTTACAAAATATACATTTTATTGATATAATATTAGATTAATTAGTATTTTGTTTGTATTTTGTATTAATTAATTTTCAATTTAAGATAAATTTTATACATTCAGATATTAAAAACAAACAGCCTTAATCATTTAGTATTCATATCTTAATACACACCTTAATATTCAGGTGTGTATTCAGATTCAGACGTCTTAATATTAAAAAACAAATAAGGCCTAAATGGTGCACTTGGTTGAATTTTGGGTTATTTACAGGAGGGATCAATTTCCACTTAATAGTGTACCTATGTTATAAAAATCTTAGATTCGACTCTACAAATAATAATTAAAAAAAGGCAGCCCGATGCACTAAGCTCCCGCTATGTACAGGGTCCGGTAAAGGGCCGGACCACAAGGATCTATTATATGCAGTCTTACCCTGCATTTCTGCAAGAGGCTGCTTCCACGCTTGAACCAGTGACCTCCTAGTTACATAGCATCAATATTACCAGTTATGGGAAGGCTCCCCTTCACCAATAATAATAAAAATAATAATTTAAATTTCTTAATAAAAATAATAATTTAAATTTCTTATTGTTATTGTAATTGGCCTGGGCCGAGGGTCTATCGAAAACAGTCTATCTACCAACACAAGGTAAATATAAGTTTTGCGTATATATTATCCTCCCCGGATTCCACTTATTGCAATTTTACTGGATTTTTTATTATTGTTATTATTGTTTATTATTATAATTGTTATTATTGCTGTGAACTTTCTCAAATTATAGGTGGAATAGGTGCCTTTTAAATTAAAATTTTACCACAGGTCTGTAGATTTAAATATTTGCATCCCAAAAGTGTACTCAAAAGCTCTTAATTTACAAAGTAATTCCAGTTGCTAGCAATATTAATCACTATGGTAGACATAAGACGAAAACAAAATTAATGGAAGGGAAATATTATTGCTTCATCTTTCTCTCAAATTTATTTTTAACGAATATAGAATAACAATCATGACTCATGATTGAAAAATAGCTTTATTTATTCATTAACGAGTATATTGTATTTTGGTACCTACTTTAAGAGTTGTACATTCTTTGTCTTACTTTTTATACTATCTTATATTATAATTTTTTTTTTCTTTTCGTACCGTTTTCCCAATAAAAATTAATATCGGGAACGCCCAACCAACTCCCAACATGCATTAATTTAGTTTTTATCTTATATTTCTGTTTTATAAGTAAACAAATTAGAAAATGTCATTCATTTGAAAGAAACTAACTACTGGCCTTTCACATTTTTTTAACACACCTACGATGACACAAGGGCCCCGGAGGTAATTTACACCCTTGAGGTTAAGTTAGATATTCTTACATCCTCTTCTTTCTTAGTCCTTTTTTCCCTTTAAATATCATTTAGAGATATATAAAAAAAAAGTAGTCGGATGCGCAACGCATTTCATATTCACGCAGGATTAAAGAAGGATCGAACCTTAAGAGTCCGATATAAACAGCATACTGTACTATAAGTATTAGTGGTTGTTTATACGTTTCGAACTCGTGACATATAAATCATACGGAAATAAAATAAATGTATAATGAAATAAAACTCTTGGTGGTCCAAAGGTGGCTATGCAAAACTCATTGAGTCAAGTCGCCAATTAGATTTTAGTGAAAATAATCGTAAATTAGCATTTAAAAAAATCAAAATTTTTAAAGTGCCATCATAAAAGAGAAAACAACATATGTGAAGATACAATAATAGATTTAACTAGAAATTTTGGATTCGAGCCTTAAAAAAAAAATTAGTAGGGAGCACATACCCCTTAAATGTCTTACGCAATGTGAATTTAGATTAATCGGACTCCAATATCAAGACATTGAATGATAAATAAAAATAAAAAGAATTTTTATTTTATTTTTGACAAAAAAAAGAGAACCTCACTCCTATAGATTATTATTAATTTTTTTTAAATTATAAAAAGAGAACTCTTTATCACACCTAAAAAGGGAAAAAGGAGAGAACCTCTTTATGACTCCAATTTCATCCTTTTCACAACCCTACCACCCTTCTATTTCTATCTTTTTGAACGACCAATGTAGTATGTGTTCGTTTCTTTTCCTTACAAGACGCTAAGGAAAAAAAATGTGGGATAACGACTTGAAGTTGACTCCTTTGAATATGTAGTAGCAAAATTCCATTGATTTTTAACATTTATTATATGAAATGATGATGATGAATAGTTTCATTCAAGCGCGTTGATACGGCACTTTCAAATAAGGCTGTATGGTGGGCCGGTCTGGGACCAGGACCGGACCGGGCCCGCGGTCTTAACGGGCTAAACGGTCCCGACGGGCCGGTCCCTGATGGTGTAGAAAGCCCGTGGCGGGCTGGTCTCTTGCGTGAGGCCCACGAGACCGGGACCGCTAAGCCCGGGACCGGCAGGCGGTCCTGGGCCGGTTCAACCAGGCCTAACGGTCCTAACGGGCTCCAACGGCTCTTTTCAAAAAAAAATTTTTTTTTTTAAAAAAGACCAACGGTCAGATTTTAAAATCTAGCCGTTGGCCTTTAATTATCAACCGTTTGTAACTTTAAAAAATAGCCATTTGGCCCCCAAACTTTATTTTAACCCCAAACTTTATATAATTACACTTTTTTCCAATTCTCAACTATAAATACCCCCTCATTCTTTCATTTTTACTCACCAATTCATCAATCTATCTCAATCTCTCTCAATCTATATCTAATTTCTCTTCTATAATTGCTTATTTTATTATTGCAATTTCGTGAAAAATTGT
>NW_017672335.1:145497-149231 GCF_001879085.1 Nicotiana attenuata
CATACCCCCCACCCTATCCAGAGACGGATCTACAGTACTACTTATAAATTCACGTGACCTCAACAGTTTTTGTCCGGATTATGTAAGGGTATCAAGAATTTCACAAAATATTTCTAAATATTTGATTATGAACTTTGTTATTATTTAATATTAATTTGAGATCGTTTTAGAAACTATGGACTTTAAATCTTGAATCTCACCTTTTTTTTCTATAATTATTCTTTCTTTATTAGTACTTATCTACATGTTTGTTGTTCAATTTCTTTGTCTAAGTAACTTTCCTTTCTTTCACCAACCACAATATTTCCTCTTTTCCCACTTGAATATACCTTCTTTCAAAGAAGGAAAGGTGTGAAAGGAGTTCTTGGATTGTGGCTTCTTATCTAGAACAAAAAAAATTCAGTACAGAAAAGCTCTTTTTTTTTTTTTTTACTCAATGAATTCAGAATTTAGACATGATGAGTTTCGAACTTTAAAAGGAAATCATGAAATAATGTATATCTTTTTTTTTTTGGTTTAATAATATATATTTAAAGATGAGAGCCTTGGCGTAACTGCTAAAGTTGTTATCATGTGACCAGGAGGTCACGGGTTCGAGCAGTGAAAACGGCCTCTTGTAGAAATGCAAGGTAAGGTTGCGTACAACAGACCCTTATGGTCTGGCCCTTCCCCCGACCCCGCGTACATCGGGAGCTTAGTGCACTGTCTTTAATATGGTATTTAAAATTTATTGGTCTGATTAATCCATATTCGCATTGAGTGGGCTCACTAAGAGGTAAAATACTTCCTCTAACAAATCTTATATTTCAACACTCGAACTCGAGACTTCTAGCTAAAATACAGCATACCAATCATTCCACCATACCCCTCGAATACATTTAACTTTATATATATATATATATATATATATATATATATATATATATATATATATATATATATATATATATATATATAACAACTATTACTATGTACTGCTAATTCTTATCTTAACCTCAAACCAATTGATGTCTGTTATATGAATATTCTATACCAATTACTCATTAGTTAAAAAAACTTTTTTGGTAATTAAATATAGATTTATGATAAATAGAAATATATCTCGTTTTGTAGAAGGGGATGGAATGAGAGGAAAATTCTTCCTTGCATCTTACATCTCGTATTTATACCAAATTAATTAATTTAAACTTAAGAATCACAAATTATTAAAAAGAACATGTTGTTAAGTAATAATCTTTTTTTTAAACTATCTAGTATCCGCTATCTGATACCAGCTAGTTAGACTAAAAAAGGGATAGCTCGATGAACAAAGTATTCTGCATTCATGTAGACAGCCTACCCTAATACAGTATTAGTGGCAGCTTCTACGGCTCGAACTTGACCTATAAATCACACGGAGACAACTTTACCGTTATTCCAAGGTTCCTATTCACCAACTAGCTAGACTAATTCTGGATTATCATCTATAATTCAGACCGATTAGGCGGAGGGATTTCATACGTCCCACCACATCCTTTAATGGTAATATAAGTTTAACTAAAAACTCGTATATTTATTGAATTAATGCAAACACTCAATACGAATAAATAATTTTAGACAATAAATAGAAGGATAACATACATAGGTATTGAGCTGCCGGACAAAGCTGGAGAAGTTGCTATGTTTAAAAAGAGTTGGAAGTAAATCTCTAGCAAATTCTGCCGGCTGCCACACAACAAACGCCGTCCCATCGGAATTCCAAGAAACGACGTCGTCCGTCGCCGGATCCTCCACTAACATGTACGTTTTTAGCAAGAACGGCGACGGCGATGACTTCCTTACATACTCTAACAACAAACTCTTCTCATCACTTTGAACTTCTTCTACTACCACCATCATATTTTTTAAAAAAAAAATCCAAGAAAATTGGTAAAACAAGAAGAGAAAAGGAAATAGAATCAACCCTTTTTTGGGTTTTTTTTTTTGTGTGTGTGTGTGTGTTGGGTTTTTTTTTTTAAAAAAAATCTACAAAATTAAAATGGATGAATTTGCTAGATAGAAGAGGAGGTGGAGAAGAGAAGAAGGGCAGTTAAGAACTCCCAACCCCAGCAATAGAAACCCAATACGACTCCGAAGTTCATGAGAAATGGAAGAGATTTTTTTTTTTTTTTTTTTTTTTTTGCAAATAAAAAACTTTTGTTCTCTCTCTATATAATATATATCCTTTCACAGAAATGAAAGAATGATTGAAACGCATGTATTATGCATAGATCTTGTTATATAGTAGTTGAAGAAAGGAAAATGAGAAAGAGAAAGTCATATTCCAGATAGGCCCAGGGGCGGACCCAGGATTTGACAATCGCGCGACACTATGACAGTGGCGAAGCCAGGAAATTTAATAAGGATGTTCAAAAATTTGAACACCCTTTGCTAGTGAATTGTGCGAGGGTGTTCAAAGTCTATTTTTTAATCAATAACAAGTAATATTTTACCTTTTACGTAGTATAATTTTTCGGTGAAGGGTGTTCAATTGACCACCCTTGGGCCAGCATAGCTTCGCCCCTGATGACATTCAATATAAATTTATCACTGCTTTTAACAATTGATACGGGGCATATGTTTATATCTGACTATTTTTTTAAGACATTTGTAAGTATATATGGAGTTTTTGCCGAAGTTTCCGATGCCGGTGATCCCTAGACTCATCATGTGCATCCGCCTTCTTAAGGATATCAAAATATAAAAAAATTAAACACACGAAAAAGTCAATGAGATTCGACAAATATATCCATAAAATAGATTTTTTTTTAAATTTACCTAACTATACAGTATAATCTTATGGCGACAAAGTATTGGTTGACACCCCTTAATTATACGTATTGCTCCGTCAATGATTCCAGATATATATGTAGTACTTGTTCATTTAAGGTTACGAGGCTTGTGATGGGACCAGATTCATTCACTTTTAACTATAAGTCTTTAGTTCGAGTTCTGTGAATTAAAAATTTCTTGATAGATAGCGCTTTAATTTACTTTTAGTAAACCCTACGTGACGCGAATTTGAATCAAACAAAGCGGGTTTTCAATATCGAATAGTTGTACGTACAAAAATAAAGTTACTTATGTATAATTTTACGTCACCAACTTATAGATTTTTATACTATGAAGCTCAATGGTGAAGTCAAGAATTCTTATATGAACAATCAAAAAGATACCAAAAATATTATGCCTAAAAATATCCTTTATACATATTAAGGGGATTCAACTATTTATATAAAAATACAAAAGAATTATCGTTGTGTCACGACCCGGATTTTCCACCATCAGAGTCGTGATGGCGCCTACTCGTGGTAGCTAGGCAACCCAACTTAATTACCTTTCCATCACTAGCAATTATCTTTAACAGTTTATAACATCAATATAGAACATAAAGTCTAATAAGAACAATAGCGGGAGTCTGTCTTAAGATGGTGAATTTAAAACGCGGAATAGTCAAAAACAACCTCTACCCAAGATTTGGTGTCACATTACTCACGAACCACTAAGAATAAACTAAATACAAAGGTCTGAAAGAAATATAACAGCTGTCTGCCTCGAAACAAGGAGGCAACGGTATAAAAGAAAAACAACGAGAAGAGACGCCGGGCCTGCGGACGCCTGCAAGGCTACCTCAGTCTCGTGAATATGAATCGCCTGCTTCCGAACTACTGCTGCTGCTGTTCCTCAAAAACCCTGAACCCTGTGCAAAAACTGCA
>NW_017672335.1:149251-149335 GCF_001879085.1 Nicotiana attenuata
TCCCCGAACCAGACCTGTTACCCGTCCTGCTGCTCCTATTATTCTTGATAGTGATAACCCTTGTTTTTCAATTTTTCCGATAGT
>NW_017672335.1:149342-199483 GCF_001879085.1 Nicotiana attenuata
GTCTTTAACTTGCAATTATTTATAAGCTATAATATATATACATAACATACAATATATACTACAAGAAAATATATAAGGGAATATATATACATAACATACAATATATACTACAAGAAAATATATAAGGGAATATATATACATAACATACTATATATAGTATACTATATATAGTATACTATACTAGTATACTATATATATTATATTTACATGAAGAAGTAGTACTATATATACTACAAAACAAGATTTTTCAAAATGAGGGCCCCACCCCCAATGACCACCAACGGTCATATTAATTGCACAAATAACCGTTTTTTTTCCAATTTACAAAACTAACCTTCTCTAACACTATAAGTACCCCCCTCACTCTTCTTCATTTCAATACTCAATACTCATTTCTCAATATAAATTTCTCTCAATCTCTCAATCTCCAATTTTCAAGACTTCAAGTCTCAATCTCAATTTTCAAGTTAAATCATGCCTCGTTCGGAAAGAGTGCGCTTATTTGTTTCGCAATACTATGAAGTGCTTGAAGAAAATGAAGAAGGCCAAATATTAAAGTGCAAGAACTGTGGAAGAGTCTTAAATTTTCATTCAGGCTGTACCACAGGCATTTTAAGGAGGCATATAAAGTATTGTGTTGAGGGCATTTATCCGCAAATTCGTCTTTAAGATTTTTCAACAATTTGTGTTATTTTAAAATTATTAGACGTATTTATGCTTCATGTTGTACTTTGTTATTAATTTATTATGCATGCCAATTTAGTTTTACTATTGATTTGTTATTTTACATTTTCGTCAAACACTTTAATAATTAGATTTCTATATTATATATACTACATATATTTATATAGCCATGCATAAGAGCAATTTATATATATACATACACATATGGTTTACAAGAAATTGCCTTAAATAAAAAAAATTAAAAAAAAAGCCCGGAAATAAAAAAAGCCCATTAAGCCTGCTAAGCCCACGAGCCCGGCCCATTTAGCCCAGGACCATATGGGCTTAGGCCCGTCACGGGCTGGTCCTACCCGTTGAGCCCACGAAGCCCGGGACCGCCAGAGCCCGGGACCGCTAAGCCCAAGCCCGTTTAGCCCATTTAGGCCCGGGCCCGGCCCACCATACAGCATTACTTTCAAATATCAATTTCTCTTGTTGTGGGGTGGGGTGGGGTAGGGTAGGGGTGGGGCAAATATAAGTTGGATGTTGCAATTATTACTCATAATTAGTGGTAGCAAAATGGATAAAAAGAACAGTTATACATCTATATTATCAACTGATAAATATGTTTGGATAATTATTTTTGTAAAAATGAGTCAAATATGAATAAGATCCATATTATCCACTTAAAAATGGATAACCAATGGGTTTAACTTTTATATTTCAAATTGAGGGTTACTCAAATTTAGGAGACTAGGAATTCGATCATATTCAAGAAGCCATGAATAATATAGATATTCATATTATCCACATATTAACCCATTTTTTATCAGTTATTAAAATATGAGTTAGGTATTTTATCCGTTTGCATTATCCATTTTCGACCCCCGCCCGTTTGCCCCAACTCATAAGCATGTGAAAATGTAACATGGACTCGAAAAAGAAAAAAAACTTATTGAACGTTAAATTTACCATCATAACATAATTGTCACACTAGTGCCCAAATTATATTGAGAATAAAGGCCATGTTTCAAATTAAGTACTTTCTCATGCAGTATTCTTGTGTAGTTGCTAATTGTCCACTTAAGTATAAACAGAGATGTATCGATCTATCAAAATTCACATGCATAGATTTAAGTGGTCGTTTGGTGGGAGGTATAAGAATAATATTGAATAGAGTGTATTATTAATGTTGGTATCATTAATGTTGGGATTAGTTATGCTAACATTAGTTATGCTTGGATTATTTCTTATCCACTGTTTGGTTTGATGTATTAAAACATTGCATAATTCTTAGAATATTTGTTGTTTACGGAAATATTCTCCAAAATGGCGGAAAGTATTTGGAATAGGATTTGAGGGGCAATTATATCTTTAATCATATTTATGCAAGTATTAAAAATATTTACATTGCTAATACCATAATTGCTATGTATTAGTTATACATAGGATCAGGGGCGAATTTAGGGGGCGGAAGGGTGTTCACCCGAACATATATATATATATATATATATATATATATATATATTAATATATATATATTAATATATAAGGCAAAATCTATTTTTTACCTCTATATATTATGTTTTGAATCCCCATAACATAGCCCAAAACCATAGCTTAGTAGTCAAGGAGGTTCAACACCTTTGTAAGATAATTGGTTCTATTGCCATTCCTTTTTTGAACCCCCTTAGTGGTAATCATGCCAACCCCACTACATAGGATAATACCAAATAAAATGTAGATTGAAAAAATATAGCAAACAAGGAATTAATAATGCACACAACTAATACCTTCTACCAAACGACCCCGACAAAAAATATATCTAAAGAAAAATCCTCATTTTTTACCCCAAATACATCATAGCAAATACTACTATATTTCTCCTTGTGTGGTGTATGAGGTAGATTGATCAATTGATGTTACCACGTCACCAAATTTCCAGCTCAACAAGGCACTCTTTTTACATCATTTCAAGATTCCAAACATTACAACTTTTTTCCTCAGCTTTTCCTCATGAGTAAGCATCATACTACTAATTATTACACACTTTACCCAAGTGCTCTCTGCTATAAATTCGAGACTTGAGATAGCGACAGTTAAATATATTTTCTTTTGTCCAGAAAAAAAAATACTACAATTCAAATTTCGAAAGTCAAATGAGTTATTTTTTTATTGCGACTTTTTATAGGTTTTTTGAATATCTTTTATTGTTAATTATTATAATTTATAGTAATTTTGTAGCTTCTAAATATTTAAAATATATTTTTAAAAAATTGAAAATATTATGTTCGAAATTGGGATTACCATTGTTATATCATTGTTTTTTTGGGACGAATTATATTCTTTTCGGTAAAAAGAAGTAGTCCAACATTAACAAACTTTGCTTTTACTTTTTCTTTCTGTTTTTGCAATCATAAGCTTTAGCTACAGTATTTGATTTGCCTTTGAAAATGTTGCATCAACAAGCAAATATTACAAAAGACAAACTAGGATATTTAAGACCTTTAATTATAGGGAAAACTCCAACAAATTAAAAGGTCCTTCTCTTCTAGCTGACGATGAATCTATTGAGTTTTGTTTGATAGGTGAAGGAAATGGAGGGAAAAGTAATAGAGGGAAATAATAATTTTGAATTGGTTTTTTTTTTGCAAAAGAAATTTTGTGCCTCATTGAATAGGAAGATGAAGATTATTGTGATTATATATAGAAACACTTCCTCTAACTTTTAAAGAATTGAGAAGAAAACAAGTCTCGCGCTGTCGCCGCTCGCGCGGCTTCGAAATCGGAATCGGTGTTCGAATGGTCAGATTTGAAATCGTGACCATACAGATTGTTGGGTTTTTTTGAAGGGTGTGAATGGGAAATAGAAGAGGCACCTCTTGGATTGCACCTCTTCATAATAAATTTAGAGACTTAGCCTCATTTTTATACATGAAAAATCTGAAAATTTCTTCTCTCTCTTCTACATTGTTGTATTATTTTTCCAAATAAAAATAAGTGTCAAGTGTGATTTGCTTCGTTTGTTGAGTTCGCTGAAGTTCTGTGATTTGAAGTGCCACTATCGCAGAATAGTTATTCCGTTCTATTTTGGAAGGAATTAATCTGTAATCTTGGGCAACAGTGAGGAGATTAAATTCCTTAAGGACACATAAGAATCTTGTGTGCTCGGAATTTTCTGTTATATTTTCTTACTAGGTATAACCTTAAAGTTTTCATATATCCTCTATGATTATTTGAAGCAGTAGATTCAAAAGAAGTTGCACGGGGCAGTTTAGAGCTAAAGTATCAATTTTTTGAGCAATTATGCTTGCTACTTCATTTTCGCAGAAGTATAATTGTAAACCCAAAAGTGATTTAACCCTTCAGCAGTACTCAAAAAATAAAATATGTTGCTCTGACAGAAACCAAGAAGTTATACTGATCCCAACAGTGGTCAGTTGCAGGGATAGGATCTATCGATTGACAAGCATCTAAACTAAAGTCCTTGTAACTTGTTACAAAATGGTGCACTTATCCACTTTATATCCATTTTTTTTCCAGTTGAGAGGCCAATGTACGTTATTTGCATTCCATGTGCGAACATTATATGAGTATCGTATTTTAGAAGTTAAATAAATATACATCATATGCTAGACTTTACTTCTCCTTTTTACTTTTTCATTTGAGTTGTAAAAAATTAAATATTCGTTGCATATTTGTTATTAGTTTGGAATGGTTTGTTTGAAGGAATTTTAAAAACACAATAGACGCACGTCTATTGGTCTTTGAAGTTTTGGATTGAATTTAATTATCGAGAATTATTGTGATAGGTATTAGAATGATGGATATTAAATTAAGATTTGGTTTGGACCAATTAGATCAATTTTGAACAAAAAATGTGTTCACAATTTTGTTTGTGCAAGTTGTCTGAATTTGTAAATGATTGATAACGAAGTTGTGGCAATGACTAAAATATTGTACCACAGTAAAGAAGTAAACGAAAATTCACTTGACCCACATAGAAAAACCTCTGCTTTCAACATAATAAACCATCTTCACATGTTAGCTAGTATTTTTTTTGCAACAGCGACAAAATGAGCTGAAGAACATCCTGAACAAATTCAAGCACATACCGTAAGATTTCAACCATAAGAAGTTCGGTTGTTGGAATTTTTTTGTTGTTGAAGGTCAGTGGAAGAGGGAAACATCATAAAACGAACTGAAATCACATGAGTTTTTGGTTAATAAGCTAAGTAAAAAGACAAAGGTCTACAAATAACTATAAATTGGGATTGCCATTATCAGCTCGCATATACTTGTTCTTGATATAGACGAAATGACAGCTCACTGATGCACTTCATAAAATTTGAATCTTTACTGTTCCCGATGGTGAGTTAGTATTTGTTAAGGATTCCATAGTCATTTTCAGCTGCAACGTATACTGAAGCTCTTCAATTTCAATTCTCCGTTCTGCTATTGCTATCAGAAAAGTGGTGATCTACAAGAGGAAAACAGAGAAAATCAAAAATCAAGAATAAGCCTGTAAGAAACCAAAAAATAGATAGAGTAAAATTAATGAAAGAATATAAGTTTGTATTAGAAAGGCAAAGAAGGTTAAGCATCGGACCTGAGTAATGAATCTTTCTCTTGCCACTATTGACATAGCTGTTTTGAGCCCTGAGAGAAGAGCATCAATACATTGTCGTTGACTACCAGGTAATCAGGTTGTTACAACTGGCTCTTTTTTTCAAATCTCAGTACATGCACACTTTAGCCTTTGTTATCCAACTTTCACTTGCTTGCGGCAGAGTTTCAACCTGCCTTCCACCGAATATAAAAAACCTTAGAGCTCACACGCTCGTCTATCTGGTAGTTAAGTTGTCTCATGGCCCTTAAAAGTATATTGCATAGAGTGAGTAGCAGCATCTCACAATTGAGTAGGCATATTAAACAAAGGCAGCTTAATATAACTGCAATCTGAGGGTGGAGCATTTAGTAATAGCATATTAGAACATATTGAACAGTTATCCATATCGTGAACGTAGCAGTGTGAGAATTTTTTTGAACTCATATACTTACCTTGACAGATTGAAAGTGTAGTTGGCAGAAGACGATGTTACCAATATTGCACAAAAATGACCAAATGAGTCCACCTAAACCTTGTTGTTTATCTGAATAGTGAAGAAATTCAACAAATATTTATATTAGACAGATAAATATGATTATAATCATAGCTAGCAAACTTGGTCGTAAGATAATTTAAGAAATTAATTTACTTTCTCAACAAACCTGAGATAAAGGCAATCTATTGGACATTACCTTGACTCCATCATAGCTTGACTCTATCATAAGTTATCATAAGATGCGTTGAAGCTCTTTAGCTTTTAGCTTCTGTCTGAAAATGTAGCTTTGACAAACACAAATATTATACAAATAACAAACTGAGGTAACTAAATCTGAAGGAAAAATGACCGCTTGTCTCATTTGTTAATTTGGACTTCTAATGTAGTCTAGCTGGTTGTCGCCCATGTATAGCCCGCCCTCAATGACGTAGTTTATATAAGATAAACTTTAAAGTGTTTAGTGATGTTCGATAATAAATATTTCATTTAAGAAAAAAAAATGTTTTTATCAATATTTTAGTGGCAGTGAATTGTTAAACATGGCCACACACTTTTATAACTGAACTAAAATTAAAATTATGTAAATGATATTTGTGTAAATCTTTTATTAAAGAGTAAGCGTTGACATCAGTAGTATAAAGGAAAACATCATGCGGTAAACGTTGTAAACTTTTGAAAATGTACATGCATTCAAGTATAATATGTTGTTGCAAAACATTTAGAGGCTGCTCCAATATCCAAAAATTAATATTAATTGCCTTCACAAACATAGGCACACACTACTTACAACTATTTACGCAAAAAATGTGGAACAATTTGTTAAGGCAGCGAACTATCTAAACCTTGTTAAAAGATCAGTCTCCTTGTTGAAATAGATTCTGGATCTTAGAATGCACAGAGCATTATCTCATTGTTGTTAATAGCAGCAAAGTATTTGTCACCTAACTGAACAACAAATCATGGATAGAACATAACATCATAGTTAACTATAGATGCCAGCAAAGATGAAAGTTACTAAGTTGGAAATCTAGAGGAGTATCTATACATAGTTAGCCATATTTTTCAGGAAAAATAATCTTTCATACAGAAAAGGTTTCAATTGGGTAGAAACTGAAAAAATAATAAGATATAATATCTTAAATTTAGTTTATGCATGCACATACTTTAAGTCTAGTAAAAAGCCTTGAATTTATCACAGAAGTACTTACTATTTGGCATGCTAAACGTCTGACTTCTTGAGGCTCTGCACCCAGATCAAGAATTATAAATGGTTGTGACAAAGTAGAAAGCAGACCAAGCAATGAACTGTTATGATCTTTGTTATGGTTGTGGGCCAATTTTCCTGCAATATGTTTATACAAGTAGAGAATTTAGACCATAAAGTTGATAAGAAAACTAAACAATTAGAGAACAATACTATTTGATTATCTGGTTATGGTTGCCAAGTACCAAAAATAGTATATTTTATTTTATCTTTTTTAGCATTGAACTCTCTGTTCTTTTATGTCTACACTGAATGACGCCCAAACCTAAAGCTAGCAGAATTATTGCAACCAATAATGGCAAGAAGCTGCGAGAATAACAGTTCTTTTTTCAAATATGTCTTCAGGATCTACAGAAGTATTCAGCAAAAGAAATTATACAGTTAAGGGAAACTGAAAAGGTAAAATGAAAATATTAAGATGTCATTCATTTCTAAAGAACTCAAACAATTTAGAAAATTTCGTCAAATAACATGTTAAAACTATTTAAGAGAAACTTACCTTGGAATCATCAAGTAGTTTTGTGGAATATTATCTGAAGTAAGTTGATATTGAACGAATTCATTTTAGATCTCCATTGCAGAAACTAAGCCAAGCTCTTTCATTCATTCTGGAGAAGATAAGGAGATATCATATTTTCAACAGCTAAAGAAGAAGAAGAATTTTATTTGGTATACTATTGGAATCTGTCCAGAAATAGGCAAACATGTAAACATATAGATGCACACGCAAAATTATTAATCAAAGCAAGGTTTCAAGTATTAGATGTATATTCAAGAAAAAAATTACTTACCGGATAGTTAGTGCAATATTCAAGTAGTATTCCATCTTTAGGATCTTTAGTGAAGCAAGGATTCAAGATGCAGAGACACCTCAGTTAACATCTATGTGATATCAATCCAATTTGTAGATGCTGAGGATCAATTTTTTGTAGGATATCAGTCAGATGTACATCAAATCTCAAATAAGTGATTGCTCATAGTGTTACTGTTAATTCACAAGAGAGACGCTTGAATGATTTCATCATATACTACATTGTATGTTGTATGATCATCGTTGCTATCAGGTGTTGGTGGTCGGATCAATAATTTCACAGAACTTGAGTTTTTTGCTCGTGATAAAGCAACATAAAGCTGACCGTGGGAAAAAACAGGCTCTCGTAAATAAATTCCAACAAAATCTAACGTCTGACCTTGAGCTTTATTTATTGTCATAGCAAAACATAATCTAATAGGAAATTGTGTTCTTTTGAAAGGAATAGGCAGGTTTTCATCTTGTGAAGACAACAAAGGTATTCTGGGAATAAATACATGTGTGTTTTTCAAGTCACCACTTGCAATTTTAGCACTTATCACATGTCTTTCGAAATTACAACATATAAGTCGTGTACCATTACATAAACCTTCACACGGATTTAAATTACGCAGTAAAATAACGGGACAATTCTTTTTCACAGTTAATTTATACAGAGGCAAGCTAGCTGGGTGTAAAGTATGCAAGAAATCTTCATATTGACTTTGGTCGGTAGTTTCAATAGTTTCGTCAAACGCTACATATGTCCTAGATTCACCTAAAAATTGACTTATTAGCATATCATTAATTTCGTCAACGAAATCATTTTTTGTTGTCAAAATGACACGAGAAGTTGTAGAAGACATATCACAAGCAGATGTATATAAATCTGGATAAATTATTCTAAATAAAAGATTCAACGATTCTTTTTCACTTATAAAAGGAATAATGAAACAATCAGGAATTTCAATCTTACCTTGGCAATTTGTTTTTTCTTTTCCGCTCCCTATTCGCATCAAATATTCGCAAAAAGCAGGATCTGTTCTTGCTCGCATATTTACTGATAATCGCAATTTTACAAATTGGTTCCAGATTTCATAATACAATAAACTTTCTCGTATGAAATCCTCTTTTTTTCCGCTCCGAACAACTGGAAGAGTTTGTCTAAAATCACCGCCAAAAACGACAACTTTTCCACCAAAGAGTGTCTTTGTATCCATTAGATCTTTCAGTAGTAAATCTAAAGCTTCTATCAATTGTTTTTTGGCCATTGATACTTCATCCCACACAATTAGTTTGGCATCTCGTATCAATGATGCAAGCGAACTCTGCTTACTAATATTACAGAAGAATTGTTCATCAATATTAATAGGAAATTTAAAACGGGAGTGAGCAGTCCGTCCTCCGGGAAGAATCGAAGCTGCAACACCAGAGGTTGCTGTTGCTAAAGCTACGAATCCTTTTGATCGTACAGCAGCCAATAATGCACGATACAAAAAAGTTTTGCCTGTTCCTCCGGGACCATCGATAAAAAAAGCTCCAGATTTATTCGTAAATATTCTATCAAGGATTACATCATATGCTTTTCGCTGTTCATTGTTCAATTTTGTTTCTAGTAATAAATCTTCTTCTCTAACAATTATATTTCTTTCAAAATGAGAATCTTGAGCCTCCCTAGCAGCAGATGAAGCTACAATTCTTTCTGGTACAAGTGCAAATTCATTTATATCACGACCCATTGAATGCAAAATGTTGTTAATATGATCTAAAGCCATACGGCGAATTTGTTTCTCATTCAAATGTGGCAAAATCTTGAAGTCTTCAGACATAGAATCTTCAAATCGGTTCCAAAGTTCTTTTGGGTTAGCAGGATTACAATATACCAAAAGTGTAGCAAATAAACGTCTTAGACTATAAGGCATTTGATATCTTACAGCTTCTGACATACAGTCAACCAAGTTATTATCACATTGTAATAATCCTTGTTTTTCTGCGGCTTCTCTAAATGTACTACAACATATTCCATTAACAGTTAGCAAATGTTGGTATGATTTTGGTCCTCTAATATTCATTAATAATAATCTAAGATAATATCTTTCCCCCTCTGTTGGATGAGATGTCACAATACGTCCAATAACAGTGCCCTGTTGTCGACGTGTCCACATTTTATATTGTTTGGACCATACAAAATATTCTGGAAATTCTTTATAGAGTAAATTTAGTTTCTTGGCATCTTTATTTTCTCTGTTCATCAAAAAGAATTCCGTCAACATTGTTTTTCTAATCATGGGATTATTTATAATTGCATTTATGGTCTGTGTGGCTTTAAAAGAGACAAATTGTTGTCCTTCAAGATGTAGCTGAAGATGATAAACAGATGGAGTCATTTCGCTAATGGGAAAACCAAATAAACGCCAAGTTGCCTCTGGTGGAGATACCCATCTAGCAGATTGATACTCTTTGATTTCATCTATTTCAATATTTGGATCATCAGCATGTACGAAAAAGGCAATTTTATCATGTCCCTTGCAGATATATTTATAAAGGTATTTGACAACTTTAATATCAGAACAAACTTCAACATTAATATGACAGTTAAATTTGCTCAGTAGATATGGATTGTAAGGAACCACCCACGAATTGTCAAGAAATTGTCCTCTAATATTTACACGTTTACCGTTATTTCGCCTTTTGTAAATTGGGTATCCATTTTTTCCTTTTGATGTATGATCAGCAAAATCTTTTGGATATTTGAACTTACAGTATTCTCGGTTCTTCATACAAGGACATTTAGGATTTAAACTACCACAAGGTCCGTGCATCATATGTTTAGTAACAACTGAAAACAGGTAATCATTCTTATCAGAATCGGGTATTTCAGCACAAACAACTCTATCATAAGCTTCCGGAGTTAACAATTTATATTCGTCTTTGAGTATGATAAGAAAATGAGCATGTGGAAGACCACGCTTTTGAAATTCAATAGTGTACATAAAAGCAACAACTTTTCCAAATATATTACTCTTTAGAATATCTGTTTTCATCTCTTCTACCTTTGCTCTAAACACACGACTAACTAAATCGGGCCTATTTTGTACCTCATCTGTTACCAATAAATGTTTTTCTATTTCTGGCCAAGATGGATTACATGTCATTGTCAAAAATATATCAGGTTTCCCAAAATTTTGCACCAACGCAATAGCGTCCATATATCGTCGGCGCATATCCCTAGGACCTCCTATAAAACTTGCAGGAAGAAAACTTTGTCTGCCAATGTTGCATGGCTCTCTCTCTCTCCGTGTCTTAGAACATCAAGAATCCCCGCTAACGCATCAATTCTAAATAAATCTTGATTAAATGAATAGAAATCTAACCTTTGAGTCTCAAGCTTGATGAATTCGTCAACTGAGTATTGTTGGAATACTCTTCCGGCATGTAAAACCCCATTTTCTTCATCGTCCCTCATTTGAAGCTTGTAACAATAATACTCACGGCATGACACAGTATTTCTTTTTCTTTTCTTTTTTTCCAGAAGTTCTGCTTCCATGTCAAGTAGCATGTCGACTGAACACATGTTTTCTACACTTGGTAGCTGTTCATTTTCACAATAAGTTCCATGGCTAATAGTATTATTCGTTCGAATAATTTTTTTAATACCACAATGCCATCCGTTTGTCCATAAGGAAATAGTAATGGATACTGCAATGGATCATAACAACCATAGTAGTAATTTACCAATTGGCTTTTACTACTATGTGTATAAATTCGAATATGTGGTAGAGAAATATTGGAACTACTTTCATCTTCTATCCATATTGCTGCTACTTCAGATGATGTCGGTAAGTTATATGTTCTTTGATCTAAACCAGAGTCGGACTTAAGCGCAATGTAGAAGTTTGATAATTCTGGAATATCTGTTAAAGATTTCAAAAAGATAGAGTATGGATTAACTTTTAATGTGTCCATCAAAGTCCTGATAACCGATTCATTAAGCTTGTCAGAGAATGCCATCCGATTTGCTAGTTCATTATCAGTATCATAGAAATATAACTGTAGATTTTTTGCTGCTTGACTTGAAGGCAGGAGGTCATTTATGAAATGATACATTTTCCCTTGAACTCTAAACGTATAAATACCACAATTTCTTCTTGCTAAATCTCTATCATAATTCACTCCAAGAGAAGTAAATGCAAACATATTGTTATACAATCTAACATAAGTACGAAAATGTTTGGACTCCTCAGAGTTTCCTAAATAAAGATTTAGCAATTTAGCAGGTAGTCCATAGTGAATCAATTTCACTGATCCATTATCACAACAAAATCCCGGTGATTCATATTGAAATCTTTTGGCTCTACAAAATTTGCAATTCGGCACAGTTTTCAGTATATAAGGACTATTGGGCAAGTCATTAGTGTTCCAGAGACACATTTTTTTAGATGTACGACCTATATATTTTAGATTTACCAGAATGGAAAAAGGTCAGTCCTGAAAAAGAAATGACTGAAATGACATTAAAGCTAGATGGAAACGAACCTTTGCTTGTAGCGTTACGCATGGTAATATTATATTGTTCACTACACGTTCCTGATGTAGACCCTAAGAAAAAACGAATTATCATATAAATTTGAGTCTTGAAAGATTGCACGACTTTGAACACTATACTTTCGCACTTACCAACTTCAAAAACGGGAGAACGATCATGTACATCTTTCCCATTATCAGAAAAAGTGGAATCATTAACTGTGAACACATTTATACTAAAACATAAGAGGAAGTTATGAGCATACAAAACATGTGAATCACATAGTTTATTCAAGGATAACAAAATGTCAGCGCGCAAACCTGTTCTCAAGGTAGAACCTGTTCTCAAGGTAGAAGATGAGGCTCCTGTTAGTGCAGCTCTCTGCTTCGCTAATTCTCTATTAAATTGGTAGCAAGCTGATACTTCAGTGGAATCACTGGTTGGATTCTGCTTTCTAGAATGAAGGTATGTCGTTCGGCGCTCCAGTAAATTTAGTTCTCTTTTATCAGCCGACCTTGCCCTANTAGGAATACTACTATATCACTCTATTTGCAATGTTCTTCTATCCAAAAAAATATGACAGAGCAAATATATCAACCCAAGGCAGCCGAAAAACTTGATCCCAAATGTAGCGGGCAACATGATTTGGAGAAATAATGAATTTCACAGTTAATATCTTAAATAGCAGCAACAAAAATTTGGTTCTCCTGTTTTCATCATATCAAAGCAGCAACACAGTATCTGCTAACATAGCTACTCAGCATGCTCAAGATAGATTAACTATTCTGTCGTAGCTTTTAATCGATTTGAAAGCGTTGATCAAAATCGGCATAATAGACATAACATCGTAGATTAAAAGAAATAGTTGTTTTAACCAAGTAATTACCTAGCAACTGTAGGGATAGAATTAAAGACAACTATATGTGGTAAACAAGATTTTACTTCTTCATGTAAAGTTAACAATTGCAATAGCAGAAAAGACTTTCAAATGCAAAGCGACAATTGGAAACAAAAGTTGAAAGATGATCTCAGGTGTTATATCCTCATTTTGTGCCTCTATAAAAACTGAACTGCCTCTATAAAAACTGAATTTTTGCTTCGATAACATGATGGAGAAGGAACAAAGAGAAATTGTAGAAACACGAAACCAAAAATTGGATTTTTTTCTTCCCAATTTTATGTTCGTTTTAGGGTCCAAAGAGTGAAAATTTAGCTTTGACAAAGACACAAATTCTAATTTACCTGAATCCTGGAGAAAACAATCGAAATCCAGCAACAGTGGAGAATATTAGAGGGGAAATAGATCTAGGGTTAAACCAGGGGAAAAGAGAAGAACTATTCAAACCAATAAGCACTGCAAATGTCATTGTGTTACCGGAGAACTTTTGGTGATGGATTTTAGGGTTCAAAGAGTGAAAATTTAGCTTTGACAAAGACACAAATTCTACTATCTAAGCTGCTAAAGTGAATCAATTTACCTGAATCCTGGAGAAAATAATCGAAATCCAACAACAGTGGAGAATATTAGAGGGGAAATAGATCTAGGGTTAAACCAGGGAAAAAGAGAAGAACTATTCAAACCAATAAGCACTGCAAATGTCGATTGTGTTACCGGAGAACTTTTGGTGATGGATTATGCGAGAAGCAGAAGGAATTTTGGTGAGAGGTAGTACGAAAAACAGTAGGAAGAAGCTAGCTAAATCAAAACAAAAAGTGACCAGAAATCCCAAAGGATAAAGGCAAAGCTGAGGCGGCGATTATTATCGAGTTGCATCCTTCTTCAATAGGCTTTGAAAATGCCCCAGAAATTTCCATTATTTACAAATTTCTCTGATGGAAATGAACGTAAAAATATTAAAAAATAGGGGCAAAAATATAAAAGCTTAAGCTGGCATGTCGACGAAGACGCGTCTGTGTCAGCTGATACACCCGCACTTCTAATATAGTAGAAAACTAACGCCTTTTGTTTATTATGTTTTTTGGACACAGTATACCAACACAGACAACTTTCGTCAAGAGACACTGTCTTGTTTCTAAACAGGCACCGTCGCACCATTTTAAATCCAATTTGATGGTTATAAATTTAAAGGCTTGACCTCATTTTTTACTATCGAATATACTCTCTCCCCTCTCTCTTATGCATCACAAACATTGTTTTTAAAAACAAAGATAAGTGTCAAGTGTGATTTGCTCCGTCATTTGAGTTCGCCAAAATTCTTTGATTTACATAACTACTACCACAAAATAGTTTTCAGTTCTATCATGGGAAGAACTTATCCAAAAACCATGTGCGACAGTGAAATTATTAAATTTTATAAGGACACACATGCAATTTGTGGGCTCCGAATAAATTTTTGTTTCTGTTTGGTGTTAACTAACGTGTTGATGTTCTGTTTTCTGTTTTGAACACAATTTTTATAACAGAATCAACTCTATATAGCTAATAGACTATGAAAGTATTTAAATTGTGTGCGGAGAGAAAATATGAAAGATCCACGCGAAGAAACGTTATAAATGTAGTTTTCTATATCTATAATTGATGTTGAGGTGCGAAAGCATGAGAAACGAACATTATTAAATACTTTATCTTATAAATCATGTCGTAAAACAACGAGTATTTGTCCTTCGTCTACCTGTGGATCTCTTAATTGTATTTCCAATTAATAGATAGGCTTTCTTTGTTGTTTGTGGGGCGAGAACAAGTGTCATAAAAGATGTAAAATAGTAAGTGCTATCTTATTGGCTTTCATAGTGAAGGATATAGTCATACATATTAAAACCGACTTAAAAATCTTGCTATAGATATTTAATAATAAAAATGTTGGACTTGATTTTATTTTGTTGGGGGAAAACAAGTAGCCTGATTTTAAACCAAACAAATGGTCTTTTTCAACTTAACCTATGATTTATTTTTGTATGGGTCGAAATCTGTCTCAGTACTTGGGGCAAAGTAACATCGAAAAAAGAGTCAGCCGAGGTCGGCCAGAAGATAGTGAAGCCCGTGGTCGAGATGCCTACGATGGTCGATGTCGAGCACCACACAAAGAGCTGTAACAACTAGTTTATTAGAGTAGGATATTAAAGAGAATATTTGAATATTCTTTGTACTTGTACTACTAGGATTTATCAGGGGTATGTCCCATATAAATAGGAAAAAAGATAATGAATAGAGGCAGGTGATATTCATTGTGGTAAGAGAGGACTTTGCTAAAAGATTTTCTCTCTCTTGTAAAGATACAAAGACTACCTTTTTATCAAGATTCTTGTTCATATTATTCCACACTTTTCCACCAGATCCAAGAATATTTCGAATGTTCTATGATCTGTCTGTCACTCATCATTGCCAGGAGGAACACTCACCTAGTTCATTGTTTATTGGGTGAATCACTTCTCCTATTTACTTAAATGTCATTTATTGCTATTTATTTCTACTTACCTCTCCATTATTACATATACCTTTCGGAACACATATTGAGTGCTACTGTCGATTCTCTACTATATTTGTCTAAATGTTAGTCATATTGTCATAACCACATGTAGAGATATTAGCATTAACTAGGTTTTACCCGTTATTACACGAATATAATCGTTTTAACCAGAAATTGTACTTTTTAGTCAAACAATTTGGCGCCGTCTGTGGGGATTATCTAGTTAAATTTTTAGTTTCATCTAGATATGCAGCTAACACTGACCGCTAACGTAAAAAAAAAGGGCAAGAACAAGATCCCTTTTCTTTGTATGCACATATCTAATATGGTAGGTAACAGAGAAGAACGAATGAGAATAATAAGTGACCTCCCAACGAACCTCATGAACGTCATCAATGAGAGCTCAAGCAGTAAACAAGGACGCAACGCACAATGCCTCCCCTAGACGAGGTGGGTCATCCTCTCCCTGCTGTAGCATTACAAAATCCCTTCGTAAGGGAGCCTCCACATCCGTGGCGAAGGAGACGCCACCAACAGTAAAAAAGCTCCTAGAGGCCTGGCTAACTAACACACTAACCAGCGTCCTCCATAAGCCCGTTTGGGATACGGCTACAAAAAACGCAAGGACTTGCGTTATATTACCTGCGGACGAGCAGCATGATCAATTTCCTCCTTCTGCAACGACATGTATTACTCACAATGTCGTTAATAGTGCAGGTGACGACACTCTCGCAGCCATTCTGAAAAGGATGGAGGAAATGGAAAATGAAAACAAAGAACTTCGGAACCAAATGAGAGAACACCAAGAAAGGGTCGATAAGATACCGAGCGTTTCTAAGCTCTTGCCAAAGAGAGATGCCGGTCGGTTCGTAAAGCAGCCGTAGAGTGATGATGCCGCTCCACATGCCATACCAAAGACCTTTAAAATGCCACCCTATCTGAAAATATATGATGGAACTACCGACCCCGAAGACCATGTGACTCACTACGTCACCGCCGTGAGAGGCAATGACCTCGTCAAGGAACAAGTATCCTCCATTTTGTTGAAAAAATTCGGCGAGACCCTCATGGGAGTAGTATTAACATGGTATTCACAACTGCCTGCGCGTTCCATTGAAACCTTCAAAGAAATGGCTGACAAGTTCGTAACGGCCCATGCTGGGGCCAAGAAGGCAGAGGCGAGAGTAAACGGCATATTTGCTATTAAACAGTCGCCGGGAGAGGGATTGAGGGACTTCCTCGCCCGATTAAATTGAGTAAGAATGACCTTGCCGAATATATCGGAAGGGATGGCGGTCGCAACTTTTCAGAATGGGCTGAGTAGAAATGGTTCAAGGGAAACAAGAAAGTTATTAAGTCGGTTTATGAAGTACCCCCAACTACTTGGGATGAAATACACAACGCGTATTCCGCCGAAGTCCGAGCAGATGAGGACGACCTCAATGGGCCGACTCATCGACTAACCTCGGTACAAGCCGAATCCAGAAAAGATCGAAGAAATGATATCAGGAGGGAACTCGCAGCTCCACGACCGAACAGGGAACGACATCTACCATACGTCAGAATCGCCATTGCGCACTACAAGAAATATGGTTTTCTGTGACAACGTTTAGTGGCAACTCAACCAGTTGCCACAAGAAATAAGGTTATTGTGGCGACTCAGAAAGATTGCTACTAAAGTTGAAAGGTTTAGCGGCGACCCTTGTAATCGCCACAGAAAGTAAACTTTTAGTCGCGACTATTTTTGTATCGCCACAAATGCGTATAAACTTTTCCATGAAAATATGGATGTACAAAGTATTTGTGGCGACTCTTCCTAGTCGTCACAACTAACATTTAGTAACGAATGTACATGCGGCGAGCCTATAGTGGGGACTTTCGGGCTTTTGTAGCGACTTTAGTCGCCATAAAAAGTTAGATTTCTTGTAGTGGCGTCCTCTTCCCGCCATGAAGAGGGCCCACCCCGATCAAGAACAGGGACTCACCGAAACAAAAGAGGTATGCCCCCTCATTATCTACTCACAATATTTGTGTGTCGCCTACAGAAATAGTCTACGCCCTGGAGAAGCTCGGACCGAAGGTGAAGAGGCCACAAAAGATGAGGTCAGACCCGAACACTAGAAAATTGGATGCCCTTTGCGAGTTCCACCAGGAGCGAGGACACAAAATTGAGGATTGCATCGCCCTAAGGCAGGAGGTCGTGAACATGCTACGACAGGGGCACCTCAAAGAGTTGCTGAGCAATCGGAGAAAGACTAACTTTTCCAGAGGACGTGAACAACATCAAGGAAAGCCGAAACCTCCCTCGCCGACCCGCACTGTTCACATGATCATTGGCGGCGGTGATGGTGCTTCTTTTAACAGTGTGAAGTTCACCACGACCCACAAGCTCAAACAGCCAATCACCCACGAACGGTATGATGAACTCGAAGAAAGTATCATCTTCGATAAGTGAGATACCAACGGTTTGGATTTCCCTCACTATGATGCCCTTGTTATCACTTTACGAATTTTAGATACCGATGTGCGACGCATTATGGTAGACGATGGAAGCGGCATGTGCATTATCCACCCTCGAGTACTTTCACAAATTGAACTCGAAGATAAGATAGTATTGCGCTGCATCACGCAAACGGGTTTTAACAATGCAGTTGAGCAAACATCAGGCTAGATCACACTCCCCGTCCTAGCTGGTGGCATCACTCCTAAAACCACATTCCATATCATTGACCAAGACACAATATACAACGCCATGATAGGGCGACCATGGATACACGCCTTGAGAGCCTTCCGCTCCAGCTTGTACCAAATTATCAAATTCCCAACTCCATCGCGAATATTCAGTATACGAGGGAAACTATGGAGGTCCACGAAGGCCAAATCAGACGCGGTGCGTCCTTAAGGAGGTCCACGAAGGCCACTGTGGAGCTCATTCCGGCAATTGGGCTTTGGTTAGATGCCTCATACGTGCAAGGTATTACTGGCCCACCATGAAAAAGGAGGTCGCACTTTTCGTGTAAAAGTGCGAGCAATGCCAGAAGTATGCCCCGATGATTCACCAAGCAGGCGAACACATACACTCAGTGACTTCCCCTTGGCCATTCATCAAATGAGGAATGGACATCGTGGGCCCCCTCCTGACAAGGCGAGGTAACATACGCTTTCTATTGGTTTTAACTGACTATTTCTCCAAGTGGGTGGAAGCAGGAGCATTCGCCCAAATACGCGAACAAGAAGTGATCTCCTTCATATGGAAAAACATCATATGCTGTTTCGGTCTCCCCAAAGAGATCAACTGCGACAACGGACCCAAATTTGCAGGAAAAAAGGTCGCTGAATTTTTTAAAAATGGCATATCAAAAGAATAATCTCAACGCCATATCACCCCACGGGCAACAGACAAGCGGAGTCCTCCAACAAGTCGATACTGAACATCATAAAGAAAAAACTCGAAGACGCCAAAGGGCTGTGGCCGAAAATATTTGCCAGAAGTACTCTAGGCCTATCGAACAACACCAAAGAAGAGCACAGGAGCAATGCCTTACTCATTGGTATATAGGACTGATGCAGTAATACCGGTTGAAGTCGGGCCCAGCTTAAGATACTCCCACGAAAGCGGACCCAAGAACGATGAAAGCAGAAGGCAGGAGCTCGACGAAGAGATATTGCCTACGTAAGGATGATCGCCCAAAAGCAACAAGCATAACGCTATTATAACAAAATGCAAAGATCAGGCCACTCAAAGTCAGGGACTACATGCTTAAAGCTAAAACACAAGCGTGCAAAGACCCACGAGAAGGTAAACTAGGAACAAATTGGGACGGCCGTACAAAATCACGGCAACGGAGAACAAAGGATCATTCCAAATAGAACAATGAAACGAAAGCGACTACCAAACAATTGGAATATTACACACCTCAAGTACTTCAACTTTTAAGAGATAAAGCGTCCCCAAAGTCGTATTCTTTTTTCCATCACTTGAGTTTTGTCCCAATTGGGTTTTCTCAAGGAGGTTTTTAACGAGGCGATGAAGGGGCACTTCAAGTTGAAGTGTACACAAACAGAGGCACAGGACATCTAGTTTATTGCTCGACCTCTCAAGACTTCTCCAGGTCGACCAATGAAGGGACTAGATAGACTGGGACTGGGACTGGGATGCTAGCCAACACGCGAAAAAATATGTAGATTTCTCCAAGTGTATGAACAAAGCACAAATGCATGAAGTTTATTTCTATTTCTCCAATTGTACAACCAAGGCAATGATGCCTTAAAGTTCACAAGGCCGACAAATGCCGCACCTAGAGGCATACATAACTGACCCTCGACCATAGCTAAGTTAGGTTATATTCGACCTCGTTTGAACTAACACCTAATCAGCCCTCGGCCATAACTAAGTATAGGTTATATTCGACCTCGTTTGAATACACCTAACCGGCCCTAGGCCATAACTAAGTTAGGTTATATTCGACCTCGTTTGAATTAATACTTAACTGGCCCTCGACCATAACTAAAAATAGGTTATATTCGACCTCGTTCGAATTAACACCTAACTGGCCCTCGGCCATAAATAAACATACATTATGTTCGACCTCGTTCGAACTAACATCTACTAGCCCTCGGCCATGATCAAACTTAGGTTTTGTTTCGACCTCATTCGAACTAACACCTGCTGATCGCGACCGTAATTAAACTAAGGATATGTTCAACCCTACTTGAGCTAAGTGATTACGACTAATAAAAATAAGGCAACCAAGCAACAAGATCAAAAAGCATACAAGCACGAACCGAAGAAAAAGAATCAGGTACAAATAACAAAACTAGTATTTCATACTTAGAATATTTTTTATAAAGGCTCGAAAAGACGCCCACAAAAACTCACAAGTTTTCGGCAAAACAAAAAGAAGGAAAAGAAAAACTACTGATCGCCGCCAGGCCGAGTAGCGCCATCGGATTGATCACCTAGGCCATTCCCATCTGCCCCTTCATGATCACCATCGCCCTCAGGATACTCGTCCTCATTCCAGATGTCCTCTTTAATCCGATCCACGCCCGCATCTCCCTCATTGTCACCAGCCTCCGGTGTAGCAAGATTATAGCCATAAGAGACCTGAGCTCCACGTGCCTTAACATGAGCATCTTCGAAGACGACTTCTGAAACAGTTCCCGCCCTCATCAGATCTCGAAATATATCCAGCTGGGCCTCGACGTGAATCCACTAATCGTTCAAATCTCGAGGGACATCAGGAAAATCAAAATTGTGGGAAGAGGATGGTCGAGCCAGTAATTGTGCCTTCTCGGCCTCAAGAGCGGCGACTCGATCATAAAGTCCAGAAGCCTCTTTCTCTAATTCTCCAATCCGTTCATCAAGCCACTCTTCTTTGAGTCTGGCCGTCTCCAAGGCACTCTCTCGATCCAAACGAAGAATACGAATCACAATCTCCAAAGCCTCCCCCTTCCTCATAGCCCCCGACCAAGCTAACTCCACCTTCTCGAGATCCGCTGCCTTCTCGGCGACCTCGCCACTTAAAGCATCCGCTTTTAATTGACACTCCTCAAGCTCGGTACGTAGTGAGACCACCTAGGCTTGGAGATCGCCGTACTGGGCTTCGACCCCCCTGCTAACCTCAAGTTCTTCTTCTTTATTTCTTAGCGTCCCCTCAAGAACGCTGCACTTTTCGATGACCCTCACTGTTGATACCCAATTTTTCCCTCATATTTGTAAATTGTATATATATACTTTCAAAATAGTATATCTGCATCATCATTTAGTTTATAAACCTATACAAGCATTTTACATAATTTTCCATAATTTTAAAAGGTTTTAAATCAATTTCTTTCTGCATTTTATTGTATAAATATCCAATAATTATCCTTCAAATTGTTTTATGGTGATTTAATCATCCAAGCTCATCATTTGCACCAACATGTATGTTTTTAAATATTTTACTGCATTTTTTTATAATTATATTTGCATTTTTAAGGCTAATTGCACAATTTTTTAAATAATAGCCTATATTCATGTAAATTTACATTATTTATGCCAAAATAACCTTTTATATTTTTACAAGGTCAAGTTATTATCTTCAATCATTTTAGTGCACAAATAATATTTTTGTTATTTACTAGTTACTTTTATAAATTATTTATTGATAAAATATTGGGTATTTAAATAATAGCCTAATTTTAAACCTATTTTCGGACCTAATACACCAGCCCAGTACCCCATACACCAGCCCAATAACCCCAGCCCAAACCCGTCTAAATAAACCCGACCCAACCCCCTTTTTAATTGTGGCCCTTGATCTCTGAGATCAACGACCCACATCTATTTCCTCCTTTTAACTAACCTAACCCACCCCAAACCCTACCATTCCATCTCAGACGCCACCTTTGAATCCTCTCCCCTCTTCTTCTATGAACCGTAGCCGCTGTATCTCTCAACCTCTCCAAATCCACCTCTAAAGTGGTCCGCTTGAGGGTACCGGTCTAGACTCTTCTAGAAACCCCACTCTAATCTTAACTGTGCATGCATCATGTCCAAACCTAGTATGGGTTAAATCGTTGTCCGCCTAATAACTCGCTAAGGCAAGCCTTATCCAAAGTCTGCCGGGATTTCCATAATCCCAATGGACACAATCACGATCTGTGCATTATTTGGAGAAAACTTGCCAATATATTGATCATTAACGTGCAAATAGCCAAATTCGGAAGGGGAAAGGGCTAACTCTATTTATTTTGCAGAAATGAGGCACGAAGTCCCTAGGTTCGGTATGGTTCAAAATATCCCTCCTTTGCTGCTGGATTGGTAGGAAAATCTCCCACCAAGTGACAAAAATCATGTGAAAAGAGTCCTCGGAAATTTACCCTCCTTGTTAGACAGTCAGCCAAACAATGCATAAATTGAGGCCGCCACCATGTTCTGGGATGAGAAGAGAGCCGTTTTCCATTTTGGTGACATAGAAATGACTCCCCTTTTAGAAGAAATAGGAGGTTTCGCTGGGCTCCCATAGGATAGCCCTGGTTTGTTGGTACTGGAAAACCACACTTCTCGAGGTTTCTTGAAAATGTTAGGTTTCAGGAAAAATGATGAGTTAGTCTGTCTGAAGAAGTCTTACATACCATTCAATTTCCTTTATAAGCGTTATGGGCACAACAAGTCATATCGCCTTTATCATGATGAGTTTGCCATCACTTCTTTGGGTTGGACTCACCGTCGAGTTTTGTATTCATTGTCTGCTTTCTGGGGATGCTAGTATTTCTAATACAGGGAGAAAGGATCCACACTCGCCTAGCTATGGTCACTAAGACCTTAATGGAGGGGATTGAGGGGCAAGCTTACACTATTGCCCTATGATTTTGGCTGAGATGTACCGGGCTTTAGACCGCTGCAAAAAGGGGTATACGCATTTCTAGGGTTGCAATCTGTTGTTGCAAGTATGGTTGTTAGAACACCTTTAGAGAGGAGAATACCATCAAGAACTTCCGCGACGACCATGGAATGACCACATAGCCTATCACCATCCAAAGAAAATGACTTTTATCCCAAACAGGTTTGCGCAACCAGAAAACGCTGTGAGCTGGGTACATTTCTTCAGCAATCTGACTGATGACAAGGTACATTGGATGTTCAAGTGGTTCCCTAGTAGTGAATTCATCATCAGGTCGAGAGATACTCCTCATCTAGTGCTAAGCGGATTGAGGGGGATCTATCCTTATGCTCCTATCAAGGTTATGAGGCAAGCTGGGAGAAAACAGGTTATACCACGAGTTTCTAAAATGGTTCAGTACAGAGCGGACTTCTAGGGGAACGCCATTCCATTCAAGTTCGAGGCACAACACATGTGGCATCAAAAGATTGTTGTGGAGTAAGACACCATCGAGCCAGATCGGTATCATGCCGGCCATGTGCACTTCTATCCATCATGGTTGGTAGATGATATAGGATATAGCGGGGGATGTCAAGCCAGGGATTAATCTAAAGAATACGGTTATAGACGACGCTGTTGAAGCACAAGTCAAATACAGGATGTTGCGCTAAAGGGTTTTCGAGTCTGAAGCCAAACATTTGGAACAACATAAAATGGACATGGAAGCAATCAACGAGTGGAAAGAAATCTTTACTAAATCAACAGAGAGGCTGGAATATTTAGAGCAGGGGTTGATGGAGCTTGAAGGGAAAGTGAGAAAGAGGGTTGCAGGTCGTCAAAACATGGATGGCAATGAAGGAGAGCTCCTAGCAAGGGCATATCTGCTGTTGGACATGCGCGACCTGGGGAATTTGATTGATGGAGCAAAGAAGGCCAATCATGGAGAAGGTCCATCTGGGACCAAATAGATTCGGAATGATGTTTTTACTTGCTTTCTAGACTCGCTTTAAACTTTGGTTGTAATAAGGCAAATGCCATTAGTGACTCTTTATAATTATTGTCGTTTTAGTAGAGATTTGGTTCAATAATCACATTAACGAAATGACACAGTTATTGGCATTGATTTCTCCAAATCTATATGTCGCTTAGGCCTACCTCGGGCACAATGAGGTCCCCCAAACTAGGACGCAAATTTATAATTCCACAATATGTGTTTAAATACCGCAAACATCCTTTTAATACTCCTTACTGACCGATTTACCTTTTTGTTTTCTTCTTTGTTTATTCCCGTCCCCTAAGATTGGTTCGTGCATAAGGGAAAAGCTAAAATGGATGATATGAGCGATATTAGGAAAGACAACGCTATGCATGCAGAGAATGTTGAAACTTCGGATGGTCGGAGTATTCCGGCACAGAATAACTTGGTTTTACGGTTAGAATAGAAGATATTGGAGTTACAAGGGGAGCTTGAGCAGGTCTGGAACTTGGCAAATCTTTTCCTTACCCTAAACATCCCCGACGTCAACCAACAAAACGCCCAAAACCCAGCACCTCCCCAGAACACACAAAACCAACAAAATCCTCCCGCACCTCATCAATACACCACACCTCCTCAAAATCCTAATCCTCCACCAGTATCTACCCCTCCACAGCACCATCACCATCCAACTCAGTATCCACAAACCACCACATACCACACTCCCCATAATGCATCACAACCTACCCCTGATCCCAAAAACTCAACCAACGACCACCACTATGCCCAAATTCCTGGAGTCCATCAAAGCAACCCTATATACGTGGAAACCTTACCCCACACTCCACAACAGGCCCTGTACACAACGGATTTCGCCGAGAAGGACTTGCTCATCAAGAACATGGCAGAGGAGCTCAAGAAACTTACTAGTCGAGTCCAAGGTTTTGAAGGCGGTAAAGGCATCAAAGGTTTGAATTATGAAGATTTGTGTATTCAGCCGTACATAGAACTACCAGAGGGTTACAAACCTCCTAAGTTTGAAATGTTCGACGGGACAGGTGATCCGAAGATACACTTGAGAACATATTGTGACAAGCTCGTAGGGGTTGGTAAAGATGAAAGAATCCGTATGAAGCTGTTCATGAGGAGCCTCACTGGAGATGCCCTGTCCTGGTACATCAGTCAAAACCCGAAGAAATGGGTTAACAGGGTAAGTATGGCGTCAGATTTTATGGATCGGTGCAGGTTCAATACAGAAAATGCGCCAGATGTCTTCTACATTCAGAATCTTAAGACGAAGCCAACAGAAACTTTCCGCGAGTACGCTACTCGATGGAGATCAGAAGCTGCAAAAGTAAGGCCAACACTAGAAGAAGAACAAATGAATAAGTTCTTTGTCCGAGCTCAAGATCCGCAATATTACGAGAGGTTGATGGTTATTGAATATTCCGACATCATCAAATTGGGAGAAAGAATAAAAGAGAGTATTAAAAGCGAAATGGTAACAAATTTTGAGCCGCTACAGGCTACAAACAAAGCCTTGCAGTCGGGCGGTATTTCTAAAAAGAAGGAAGTAGGGGCAGTGATGGTAGCCCAAGGTCCGAAGTCTCCCCCCCACATACCAACCACCACCACCCACATATCAGCCTTCACCTCCCAGATACCAACAACCCGTCGCCACTAACCATACTTATAACACTCAGCCAGCATACTACCACTCACCACCGGCCCGCCAAAACTACCAAAAACCCAAACCAAATTTCGATCGTAGACCGCCCAGACAATACACTCCTATAGCTGAACCCATCGATCAGTTGTATGAAAGACTGAAGGCTGCCGGTTATGTCGCTCATATTCCCGCCGTTGCTATGGAAAATTCCTCTCAGTAGTTCAATCCAAACAAGACATGTGCCTACCACTCGGGCATGAAGGGTCATACTATCGATGAATGTCACACATTGAAGGATAAGATCCAGGCTCTGATTGACACCAAGGTTATACAACTAAATGAGGCTACACCTACTGTCCGCAATAATTCCCCCCCGGATCACAAGGGTGAGGGGGTAATTATGATCGAAACTGATGAAGAATGGGATCAGGAAGGATCAATCGGGCTCTTTCGTGAAGGGGATGAACCTAAAATACCTCTAGTTATTCTCACACCTATTGTGGTGCAGATTCAGTCACCAATTGAGGTTGAAGTAACTGCACCGACCCCGTTTGAGGTTGGATTAACAACACCCTCAACCGCGCTAACTCCGTTTAAGGTGGAAGTGACCACACCCTTTACCGTGATGGTAGCACCCGCACCGTCCTTTAAGTCCAATGCTATACCATGGGACTATGCTACAGAAGCAAGAAGGAAAGGAAAGGCAAAAATGGAGGAAACAGGTGCAGCGCAAGGCATGACCCGAACTGGTAGGGTGTATACACCCGAACATCTGGGAGGAACAAGCAAAGAAGCCGCTTCCAAGCAGCCTATCATTGAAACTAGTCCAGATGATCTTTGGAGAAAGGTGCAAGCAAGAGAGTATTCTATGGTTGATCATCTGAACAAAACCCCTGCTTAGATATCCATTCTATCACTACTACATAATTCCGAGGCGCATAGAAATGCATTGATGAAAGTGTTGAACGAAGATTATGTACCTAATAAAATCACTAGCTGAGAAATGGCCAACATGGTAGGACAAGTGTTGGAAAGCCACAAGATCACTTTTCATGAAGACGAGCTACCACCAGAAGGACTGAGTCACAACAGGGCACTATATATCACAGTGCAGTTTGAGGATAAATTTATCGCTAGGGTCCTGATAGATGGGGGTTCGAGTCTCAACATTTGTCCATTAACTACTTTGAAGAGGTTGGGTAAAGGTTTGCATGAGATACGAGCAGGAACTATGAACGTGAAAGCATTCGATGGGCCCCAAAGGGCCACGATTGGGAAAATCAACCTATGCTTGCAGATGGGCCCAACTTGGTTTGACGTTGAATTTCAAGTATTGGACATATCCGCCACATACAATCTGTTGTTGGGACGACCTTGGATACATGCTACTCGGGCCGTAGCCTCCACTCTACATCAGGATGTGAAGTTTGAATGGAATCATCAGGAAGTAATCATCTACGGGGACGGGAGTAATCCCATTTACACCAATCAAACTATTTCGTTTGTCGAGAATAGAAGGAAGTTGGGTGGAGAAATGTACCATCGCATTGAGTGCGTCAATGCAATTGAGAAAGACAAATGGTGGAGTAGTAAGATTGAAATCATATTGTTATGGACATGGTGTGAACCCGACAAGGGTCTCGGCAAGAATATCCAAGGGATCACCAAACCGATACAGCTAAAGCGTCACGACACAACTTTTGGGCTTGGGTACGAATACACCTGGCACGAGTATCAGAATTGGTCGCCACCATGGCGTGGTCCTTATTACCCTCTTGAACAATCAATACCGCATCTGTACCAGACATTTCAACAGACTGACGTGATATGGGGATCTGATGAAGATGAGGCTTTGGCTGGCCTAAGGAATCTATTTCTGGACGATGAAGACATGAATTGCAATGCAATAGTTGAGGAGGAGGAGGAAGAAGACCTTACAATTCAGACCGTGGGAAAAGGAGCTGTTCTCAAGAACTGGTCTGCTGCACCGTCCCGGGCCCGTCGAGTTCCTGGGTAGCCTGGCAATTAGCATGATCAATTTTTAAAAGCAATTTTAAGCATTTGTGACATTTTCAGTATTTTGTTTTGGACGTATTTTGTTTTGAAATAATTGCTCGAGTCATCAAGCCGTACTTGTTTTAAAGATTTATTTAATGCATTGCTATTTTAGTATTTATTATTATCCTTTACATTTTCTCTCTACATCACTATTATTACTTATCCTGATGAACCAACGACTGTGCCATGTAATGAGACAACGCAACATAAGGATAGTGTTTCAGAGGAAATAGAAGAAGAAGATATAATACATGAGGAAATTGTCAGAGAAGTGAAATTTTTTTAGAACAAGCCTAAGTCCAATTTGGACGAAACCGAGATAGTCAATTTGGGAGATTCTGAAACAGTCAAAGAAACTCGCATAAGCATTCACCTGTCACCATCAGAGAAAGAAGAGTACGCCCATTTCCCGAAGGAGTATGAAGATATTTTCGCATGGTCTTATGATGATATGACTGGTTTGAGCACGTCTATCGTGGCTCATAAATTACCTACCAATCCGTTATGTTCGCCTGTAAAGCAGAAAACTCAGAAAGTTCAAGCCAGATATGAGTCTGAAAATAAAAAAGGAAGTCACCAAGTAGATCAAAGCTAATTAGGTTCTCAGAGTGGTTGAATATCCTACCAGGTTGGCTAACATTGTGACAGTTCCGAAGAAGGATGGGAAGGTCAGAGTATGTGTCGACTATCAGGATTTAAACAGAGCAAGTCCCAAAGATGATTTCCCGCTACCAAATATACACATACTGATCGACAACTGTGCCAAGCATGAACTCCAATCCTTTGTGGATTGCTTTACGGGATATCATCAGATCTGGATGGATGAAGAAGATGCCGAGAAGACAGCCTTTATTACACCATGGGGAGTGTATTGCTATAAAATGATGCCATTTGGTCTGAAGAATGCTGGGGTCGCTTATATGAGAGCCATGATAACCATTTTCCACGACATGATACACAAGGAGATAGAAGTGTATGTGGACGATATCATCATCAAATCCAAGATGGGTACAGATCACATAGCAGACTTGAGGAAATTCTTTGATCGAATTCGAAGGTATAACTTGAAACTGAATCCCGCAAAATGTGCCTTTGGAGTCCCTGCTGGAAATTTGTTAGGATTCATCGTCAACTGCCAAGGAATTGAGCTAGACCCGTCAAAGGTCAATGCTATCCAGGATTTGCCACCTCCAAAGAACAAGAAAGATATGATGATTTTCTTGGGGCGTCTCAATTACATCAGCCGCTTCATAGCACTATCGTCCGTGATCTGTGAGCCGATTTTTAAAATGTTAAAGAAGGATGCCGCAACAAGTTGGACTGAAGACTGCCAGAAAGCTTTTGACAAAATCAAGGAATATTGTCCACACCACCAGTCCTGGTCCCGCCAGAACCTGGGAGACCTTTGCTACTCTATTTGTCCGTACTAGATGGGGATTTCGGTTGTGTCTTGGGACAACACAACGAGACGGGAAGGAAAGAGAAGGCTATATACTATCTGAGTAAGAAGTTCACACCCTATGAAGCACAATATTCTTTGCTGGAACGCACCTGCTGCGCCCTGACATGGATAGCTTAGAAATTGAGGCACTACTTCTGTGCCTACACTACATATCTCATATTAATGATCGATCCTCTGAAATACATTTTTCAGAAATCCATGCCTACAGGGAAACTAGCAAAATGGCAGATACTGTTGAGTGAATTTGATATTATCTATGTAACTCAGGAGGCAGTCAAGGGACAGGGATTAACAGATCATCTTGCAGAAAATCCTGTAGGAGGAGAATATGAACCACTGAAAACGTATTTTCCCGATGAAGAAGTATCAGTTTCTTGGAGAAGATATACAGAAACTTACGACGGTTAGAGAATGTTCTTCAATGGGGCTGCAAACTTCAAAGGAGGCGCTCCATCGAGCTGTTTTGGTATCAGAGACAGGTCAACACTATCCAGCATCCACAGAGCTTAGGTTTTCGTGCACCAACAATATGGCAGAATACGAGGTTTGCATCTTGGGGCTCAATTTGTCCATTGACATGAATATCCAGGAATTGCTAGTAATTCGTGATTCAGACCTTCTGGTACATCAGGTTCTAGGAGAGTGGGCTACAAAAAATATCAAAATATTACCATATCTATACCATGTGCAAGAGTTGATGAAGAGGTTCATAAAGATAGAGTTCAAACATGTTTCGAGAATCCAGAATGACTTCGCAGATGCATTGGCCACTTCGTCCTCCATGATACAACACCCGGACAAGAATTTCATCGACCCTGTTCCAGTAAGAATCCATAATCAGCCAGCTTATGGTGCTCTTGTTGAAGAAGAAATGGATGGGAATCCGTAGTTCCATGATATCAAGGAATACTTGGCAAAAGGAGAATACCCGGAGCATGCAAATCATACTCAAAAACGCGCACTCCGAAGATTATCCAACTATTTATTCCAAAGTGGATGAATTCTATGCAGAAGGACTCCCGACTTAGGATTATTAAAGGTGCGTTAATGCCAAGGAAGCTTCCAAACTACTCGAAGAGATACATGCCGGAACCTGCGGACCACATATGAACGATTTCGTTTTAGCCAAGAAAATATTGAGAGTAATATTTTTGGATGACTATGGAAACAGACTGCATCAGGTATGTCCAAAAGTGTCATCAGTGCTAAATATATGTAGATATGATACAGGTACCACCAAATGAACTCAATGCGTCGAGTTCACCTTGGCCTTTTGCCGCTTGGGGAATGGATGTCATCGGTCCGATCGAGCCTGCCGCTTCGAACGGGCACAAGTTCATTTTGGTAGCCATAGACTACTTCACAAAATGGGTTGAAGCTGCATCTTACAAGGCTGCAACCAAGAAAGTCGTCGCAGATTTTGTCAGGGATCGTATTGTTTGCCGATTCGGGGTACCTGAATCCATCATCACCGACAATACCACCAACCTCAATAGTGACTTAATGAAAGCCATGTGTGAAACCTTCAAAATCAAGCATAAAAATTCCACAACATACTGATAACTAGGAATTTTGACGCATTTTATACCCCTTTGTGCTTATGCTTTGATTATAAATTCATACAAAATAGTCCCAAAAGGCTCATAAGTTGTGCTTGATTGCAGGTTTGATCAACAAAGTGACAAGATGTCAAAGATCGGCTCAAAAGGAGTGAAACCTGCACAAGTACCAAAGACAAGACAAAACTCAGGAGAAACAGGCGTAGTGCGGCTGCATTACACTTTGTGCGGTCCGTACTAGGGAGATTCAGAGAGTTAGAGTTTCAGGCATCAAGGCAGTGTGGCCGCAGAAGGTTTTGTGTGGTCCGCACTGAGGCACCGCGGCCGCACTACCATTCTGTGCGGTCCGCAGAACCAAAGTTCAGAGAGATGCCAAATTCAGAAGATGAAGCCTGTGCGGTCCGCAGTCCATTCTGCGCGGACCACATTGAAAGCCTCCGTGGCTGCAGTCCATTCTGTGCGGTCCGCGGAGCTTGGGTTCAGAGAGTCGAAATTTCAAGTTCAAGAGCCTAGTGCGGCCGCACACCATTTTGTGCGGTCCGCACTGACCCTGCAGGGGCAATTTTGTCTAATTTTTCCAACTTAGGGCATCTGACGTTGTAATACAGTAGCTGCGCTCGTGAGAAGACTTTTCTTAGCCATTTTGGGCGCTCTTAGTTTTAATCGCTGAATCTTTGTATTTACATTAGTAATTAATTAATATGTCTTTCTCTTCATCTATTTCTCTGATTTTCTCTTCAAGCATGAGTAGCTAGACCCATTAGCTAGGGTTGTGGCTCAATCCTAGTGTGAGTAATTGATGGGTGTTGTGATTTAAGGTTAGATTGACTATGGGTGTTTGTTATTTGGGTCAATTTTATGGTTTAATTTATGAATTAGTGGTTGCAAACACTAGTTTGTGCTAAGTTGACTTGGGCTCTTCTTGAGAAAGAGAACCTAAGTCTCCAAAATTGACTCAACAAGGAATTGGGATGGACTCAAGAGATTTGATAGTCCCAATTAAAGGGTTAAACCTCGAGAGAGTAATACCTGACTTGAACCCTAGTTGCTTGGAAAAATATGCATACCCAATTGGTCTTGAGAAAGTCAATTGGGAAAAATCACTCTTTCTACCGAGAGGGGTAGAGTGGGTAGTATCGAGCAACGGTTATAACATATTCCCCAATCATGTCAATCGTGCCTTGGATGCAAGTACCCGTCAATTGGCCACCTAGGTGAAAGTCACTACCCTAGTGCCTTTTAGACCATTAGATACAACTTGTAGCAATTTACTCTTAGCTTAATCAAGTTGCATTTTCAATTAGTAGTTTGATAAAAATAGAATCATAAAGAAAATCAAAAAATGAATAGAAGACCAATTAAGAGCACATACGCAATCCTAAACTAGATAGATACTCGATTCCAATCCTAGCTCTCTGTGGATTCGATCCCGACCCAAAATCGGGTAAAAGCTATTGCGACCCTCTCTTGCTACTTATTAGTAGTGCGGAGTTGGCAGCGATCACTTTTTGGCGCCGTTGCCGGGGAGCTAACGGTTTTGGCTATCTATTTAGTTAGTTTTGTGTATTGTTCTTCTTTCCTTCTTTGTTACTAATTTGTGTGTGTCAATACTACAGGTACCAAAATGGCTTTAAATGCAAATGACCCTCTTGGAAATGTGCTTGCGGGGGAGGAGGTAGATGACATTGGAGAAGATGATGTGCTTCTTGTACCTCCCGGACCATGACGAGGCCGCCAGGCCAGTGCTAATGAAAATGTTCCAGACCCTCCTCGCCACCTCCAAGAGAGGTTCCTCGGGTGCTACCGAACCAAGGCTATGCAAGTGCTATTGTTCCTCCCAGAATTCGGGCGGGCAATTTTCAGATAACCAATGTAATGTTGACTTTACTTGAGCAGCATGGGTATTTCACGGGCGTTACGGATCAAAATGCCTACAAACATCTCAAGGGGTTCATGGATACATGTTGGGGTAGCAAGCAGACGAGTGTGTCCGAGGATGCTCTTAGGTTGAGGCTTTTCCCCTTTTCACTTCGGGGGAAAGCATTGGATTGGATCGAGAGACTCCCCAACCATTCCATCACTACTTGGGATGAGTTTGCGGATAAGTTTATTGCTAAATTTTTCTCATCCGGGCACATGGCGGCACTTCGAGATGAGATATTGGCCTTCAAGCAAGAGCCCACGGAACCTTTGCATGAGATTTGGGAGCGGTTTAGAACGATGGTGAAGGAATGCCCAATAATGATATGACGGAGGCGATGATACAACAAACCTTCTATCGGGGCATTAATACTACAAATCAAACACAGTCAATCAATTGGCTGGGGGTAATTTCATGAAGTTGCCTTATGATGAAGCTTGTGCGATTCTTGATGAGATGGCGGATACGTCCTCCGCATGGCAAAGTAGAGCCAATGTTCCTCAAGGTGACCCTACGGTATTCATTTGCATAAGGAATTACACGACCATGGGCAAGCTATAGCGGAGTTGACAACTACTATGAACCAATTGGCTAAGGCACAGTTGCGACAAGTCCAAAACCCTCGCCAAGTGAATGCTATGGAAGGTGTTAATATGCTTACCTACAAGAGAAGGCAAAGAAGGCAACAAAACCAAGGGAATTCCGAGCAATTTGATGATGATTGTGATGGGTTTCAAAATGATGGCTATGATAAGCAAAATGAAGAGGTACAATATGTGATAAAATTTCAAGGCCAACGGGGCAACTCTTCCAACCAACAACAGTGGCGACCCCAGGTCAATTGGGGCAATCAACAACAAAATAGTGGTGATTGGGGGAACAACAATCATAACAACAACTGGGGTAATCAGAACAACAATCAAGGCAACCAAGGGAATTGGAATGGTAATAATAACAATTGGGGCAACAATAACAATCAAGGTGGATGGAATAATGGGAACCAAGGAAACCGGGGGCAAGGCTTTCAAAGGCCCCCAATGTACCAACAACCGAACAATCCACCTCCTTTTCCATCCCAGGGCCCTAGTTCATCTAACAATGAAATGGGTAGAATTGAAATGATGTTCGAACAAATGATGAAGAAGAATGCAGATTCGGATGCGCAATTGGCTTCTCACAATACTTCAATTAGGAATTTGGAGGTGCAAATAGGCCAAATCTCTCAATCATTGAATACTCGCCCGAAGGGTGGTCTACCAAGTGATATGGTAGTGAACCCAAAGGGCGGGAACAATCATGTTATGGCGGTGATGTGAATGCCTCGAAACAAAAGCAAGTTGTTAATGATGATGTTGAGTTGCAAGAAGATGCGGTTCCTTTGGTAGTTGAAGATGTGGTTGATGACAATGTGAACAATGAAGTGAGGATTGACATTAATGAAACCGAGGTGGAAACTCAAGAAGCCGTGAACCCATCTAGGGAGCACGTAATTGACATGCCGGAGCCGGTTGTACCAAAAGCCAAGGCACCTTTACCTAGGCCATCTCCCCTATCCTCAAAGGCTAGCCAAGCAGAAAAGTGAGAATCAATTCAAAAAGTTCATTGACATGATGAAGAGCTTATCCATCAACGTGCCTTTGGTGGAGGCTTTGGATCAAATGCCTGGTTATGCTAAATTCTTCAAGGATTTGGTTACAAAGAAAAGATCAATGGACTGTGAAACTATCAAGATGACCCACCAAGTTAGTGCTATAGTACATTCAATGGCCCGGAAATTAGAGGATCCCGGTGCTTTCACTATCCCCTGCACTATTGGTAGTGCAGACTTTGCCAATGCTTTATGTGATCTTGGGGCAAGCATCAACTTAATGCCCTTCTCAGTTTTCAAGACTTTGGGTATTGGGCCTCCGAGGCCAACTTCCATGCGATTGCAAATGGCAGACCGATCTTTGAAGTGACCATTGGGTATTGTTGATGATGTGCTCGTCCGGGTGGACAAATTCATCTTGCCAGCTGATTTTGTGATATTGGATTGTGAGGTAGATTATAAGGTCCCAATCATATTAGGGAGACCTTTCCTTGCTACGGGGAAGGCTCTAGTTGATGTGGAAGCAGGGGAACTCACTTTCAGGGTAGGTGATGAAAAGGTAGTATTTCATGTGTGCAAGTCAATGAAGCAGCCCAATTTTACCGAAGTGTGTTCATTTGTGGATTTAGTCACGGCTGTGATAATTGATGATAAGAGTGCAATGATCAATGTTGAGGACCCTTTGGAGGCCGTATTGTTAAATTTGGATGTCAATGATGATACGGGCCGAGTGGAGTGCGTGAATGCGTTACATGGAATGGGCTCTTATTCTTATGAGCCTAGGAAACTTTCTTTGGATCTTAAAAATTGAAAGATGCCTCCATCAAATCCTTCAATCGAGGAACCCCCGATGTTGTAGTTGAAGCTATTACCTCCACACCTCAGGTATGAATTCTTGGGCTCTAATTCAACTTTACCAGTTATTATTTCTTCTTGGCTTACTAACATGCAGGTTGAGGCCACTTTGGAGGTGCTTCAAAGGCGAAAAAGGGCAATTGGATGGACTATGGCCGATATTCGGGGAATAAGCCCCGCATTTTGCATGCACAAGATTATTTTGGAGGATGATGCGAAGACCTCCTTGGAACATCAAAGGAGGCTCAACGAGGAAATGCAAGAGGTGGTGAAGAACAAAGTGATAAAGTGGCTAGATGCAGGTGTGGTGTATCCAATCTCGATAGCTCATGGACTTCTCCGGTGCAATGTGTACCGAAGAAGGGTGGGATGACTGTGGTGACAAATGACTTGAACTTATTCCCACTCGGACCGTTACTGGATGGAGGGTATGCATGGACTACCAGAAACTGAACAAGGTGACCCGCAAGGATCATTTCCCTTTGCCATTCCTTGACCAAATGCTTGATCGCCTTGCGGGGCATACCTTTTATTGCTTTTTGGATGAATATTCGGGGTATAATCTAATCTTAATCGCTCCGGAGGACCAAGAGAAGACCACCTTTACTTGTCCATATGGCAACTTTGCTTTCTCTCGGATGCCATTCGGGTTGTGCAATGCTCCGGCGACATTCCAACGATGCATGATGGCTATTTTCACCGATATGGTGGAAGACATTTTGGAGGTCTTTATGGATGATTTTAGTGTGGTTGGTGATTCATTTGAAGAGTGTTTGGAAAATTTGGATAGAGTTTTGGCCCGGTATGAAGACACCAACCTTGTGCTAAATTGGGAAAAATGCCACTTCATGGTTGAAGAGGGCATAGTGTTGGGCCATAAAATTTCAAAGCAGGGGATTGAAGTAGACAAAGCCAAGATAGAGGTAATTTCAAGGCTTCCTCCCCCCACTTCTATCAAGGGGGTGAGGAGTTTTCTTGGGCATGCGGGGTTCTACCGGCGATTTATCAAGGACTTTTCGGAGGTAGTGAATCCTCTTTGCAAGTTGCTAGAAAAGGATACAAAGTTTGTGTTTGATGAGAGATGTATGGAAGCTTTTGAACTATTTAATCATAAGTTGACCACCACCCCGATCATTACCGCGCCCAATTGGAGTTTGCCTTTCGAGCTCATGTGCGATGCAAGTGATGTTGCGGTTGGGGCAGTTTTGGGTCAAAGAGTGAACAAAATGTTTCATCCAGTGTACTATGCGAGCAAGACTATGAATGAGGCTCAAAGGAACTACACAGTGACTGAGAAGGAATTATTGGCTATTGTGTTCGCCATGGAAAAATTTCGGCCATATCTTATGGGAGCCAAAGTCACAGTGCACACCGATCATGCCGCCCTTAGGTATTTGATGACAAAGAAAGACTCCAAGGCAAGGTTGATGCGATGGGTGTTACTTCTTCAAGAGTTTGATTTGGAGATAGTGGACCAGAAAGGTAGTGAGAACCAAGTGGCGGATCATTTGTCCCGCTTGGAGGAGGAAGGAAGGCCGTGTGATGGCCTAGAAATCAATGATACATTCCCCGATGAGCAACTACTTTCTGTGTCGATGTGTGATATGCCATGGTTTGCGGACATTGCTAATTTCCTTGTGACTGGCATCATCCCGTGTGGGCTCTCTTCTAACCAAAGGAAGAAGCTCAAACGGGATAGTTTGGACTTCTATTGGGACGAGCTATACTTGTTCAAGATTTGCACCAACGGAGTCATCTGGAGGTGTGTACCCGAGGATGAGCAACTTAGCATTCTAGAGGCTTGTCATTCCTCCCCATATGGTGGCCATCATGAAGGGGCGAGGACAGCTTCGAAAGTTCTGAGTTGTGGTTTTTATTGGCCAACCTTGTTCAAAGATGCAAGTGATCTAGTCAAAAGGTGTGATCAATGTCAACGAGCGGGCGGGATTTCCAAGAAAGATGAGATGCCTCTAAACACCATTCTTGAAGTTGATGTCTTTGATGTATGGGGTATCGATTTTATGGGCCCTTTTGTAAGCTCGTGTGGAAACACTTACATTCTTGTAGTGGTTGATTATGTGTCAAAATGGGTTGAGGCCGTGGCCTTGCCCAATAATGAAGCTAGGAGTGTGGTGGCATTTCTGAAGAAGAGCATTTTCACAAGGTTTGGTACACCTCGGGCAATTATTAGTGATGGAGGATCGCATTTTTGTAATAGAGCTTTTGATGCCTTGCTTTCCAAGTATGGTGTCAACCACAAAGTGTCTACGCCTTATCATCCTCAAGCAAGTGGCCAGGTTGAAGTGTCTAACAGGGATATCAAGAGCATTTTTTCCAAAACCGTCAATGCCAATAGGACCGATTGGTTTAAAAAGTTAGATGATGCTCTATGGGCTTACCGGACCGCTTACAAGACCCCAATTGGTATGTCTCCGTACCGGTTGGTGTTTGGGAAAGCATGTCATTTACCAGTGGAGTTGGAGCATAAGGCCATGTGGGCCTTGAAGAAGTTGAATCTTGATTGGGATGTAGATGCTAATCTTCGGGTGGAGCAACTCAATGAACTTGATGAATTCCGGTTCCATGCCTACTCTAGTTCGTCCTTGTATAAGGACAAGATGAAGTACCTTCATGATAAATATGCTCGTGGAAAGGAGTTCAAAGTTGGTGATTTGGTTCTCTTGTTCAATTCCCGGTTACGTCTGTTTCCGAAAAAGCTTAAATCAAAATGGAGTGGACCGTTTGAAGTTGTGTTGGTGACCCCCTTTGGTGCTCTTGATTTGAAAAACAAAAATGGTGAAGTCTTTTGAGTGAATGGGCACCGTGTCAAGCATTATCTTGGGAAGTTTGATGATAGCCATGTGGTGGCTGTTGTTCATTTCAAATGATTGGATGGTAACATGCGTCGTGCCGTGACGTTAAATCAGGCGCTTCTTGGGAGGCAACCCATGTGTTTTTCTTCTTGTTTTCTTTGATTTTCTTTGTAGTATAGCAATGATTTTTGGGCTAACTGGTTGTGAGATGTTACAGGGTTGAGTTGATGCAGTGTAGGACATAATTGAAAAAATGCACAAGTCTCTGAAGTTTGCAGTGCGGCCGCACTACCATTTTGTGCGGACCGCACTGCCAGAGGGTGTAGAAGTGAGCTCTCTGAAGTTTGCCACCGCGGCCGCAGTCCATTTTGTGCGGTCCGCGGTGGGCCTCTGCGGCCGTAGTCCATTTTGTGCGGACCGTAGAGGGCTGCCTTCTCAAACTTGAGCAAGAACAGGGCAGTGCGGACCGCGGTCCATTTTGTGCGGTCTACACTGGTAGGTGAGGCTGGGTATAAATAGACCCTGAGGGTCTCCTTTTACTCTTTTCGCAAAATTGAAACCTCAGAGTAACTAAACAATGTCCATCCCCTTCTTTGATCGTAATTGCTTGTTTGCATTGCTTTGATTCAATTCATCTCAATATCTGGTACATCAATCTTCCTTTTCACTTGTTAATTTTCTCAATTTTAGTTAATTTTCATTTTTTCTTAGCTCTTATTTCTTCCTTCTCCCGTATTTTCTTAATTTGTTAGGTTAGGATAGTTAGATGTGTGATTCTTGCATACTTAGATAGTGTTCTGAACTGGGTAATCAATTACGGACTCTAATTAGGCAAAAATTTGAACTTAAAAGCAAAATTTGGAAACCCTAGTTTAGTGCCAAATCTGGGCACCCTGTGCAGACCGCGGCCAATTCAGTGCGGTCCGTGGTGCCCCAGTGCGGCTGTATTTGCTTTTGTGCGGACCGCACTGATGAGATTCAGTGGCTATGTTTTGGAACCCCCCCCCCCCACTTGTGCGGACCGCGGTCATTTCTGTGCGGTTTGCCGTGGCCTCAGTGCGGCCGCAATTGGTTTTGTGTGGTCCGCACTGGGCACTTCTGCAACCCTTCTTCCCTGTTTCTACAACACTATTTTTAATTGATTACACTGATACTAACAAGCTATTTGAATTGCAATTGCAGACAATGGCGAGACAACAAGGAAAAGGCTCAAAACAACCGGGAAAAGGAGAACCCTCCCGGGGAGGGAAGAAGAAGATGATAAAACTCACTCCCCAAGCCCGGGAAAACATAAAAAGACCAGAAAACTAATCAAAGCTGCAGACAGAGCTGCTTCCCATTCCTCGGGGAGTGAGTACCAGCCATCAAGGGAAATTTCTTCAGACTCCGTGCCAGAATATGTTGAAGACTGGCCGGAGAGATTCAGGCTAAGAGATACCCCTGCACCATCACCCACTGCCCAAGCACCAGAGCATGTTCCCACTGATTCGTCTGAGGGCTACCAGCCGGCAGTGGTGAATTCTCCACCTCCCCCACAGCTTCATTATCCGGGGAGAGTGCAGACGGAGGTGAGGAAGAGGTACAGGGAGAGGAGGAGGTAGCTGAAGGTGGTGAGCCTCAGGTGGGAGGCATTGCCCGAACTAGAAAGCCTGATGTTTGGGAGGATAGGTTTGTGAGCCAGGTGGCGTACCACAAGTTTAGGGAGTGGTGGCCGGTGAGAAATTTGATACCGGAGCGGAGCTTCATTGATAACGATCTTTTACCCCTCCCCAATGTGCAAAGACAATTTAGGACTAGAGTGTGCTGGGAATATTTTATGGACAAGTGTGTAGATGCCAACGAACACATGGTCAAGGAGTTTTACTGCAATGTAGCCCACATCAAAAAGGGCTGCAAAGTGACCAAGGTTCGCAATAAGGCAGTGTTGTTTGATTGGAAATACCTCAACGAATACTTGGGCTTCAATGAGGAGGATGAAACTTTGTACATGGCAAAGTTGGAGATGGGCGAGGAGGTCCGTCCATGGCTAGCTCAGTACCCGGCAATCCCAGGTACCATTCCAGATTGGTTGACTCCTGGGGTCAAAATATTGCGGAGGACCTTAAACTTTGAGGCGAGGGTTTGGGAGACGTTTGTTTGCAGCTGGTTGGATCCTACTACACATGACCAAACCCTTCTTCTCCACCGGGCTGTATTGGTTGCTTCGATTATGGCATGATACCCCATAAATGTGGGGAACGTGATGTCCCGCATTATCTCGATAGTGGGAGCAGAGCATGACCGAAACTACCCTTTCCCTAGCACCCTCACTATGTACTTTCGGGATTTGGAGGTGGACAAGAGCCTGGGTTCAGAGAGTCGAAATTTCAAGTTCAAGAGCCTAGTGCGGCCGCACACCATTTTGTGCGGTCCGCACTGACCCCCCAGGGGCAATTTTGTCCAGTTTTTCCAGCTTAGTATAAATAGATTCTTTTTTCATTTTTAGGGCATCTGACGTTGTAATACAGTAGCTGCGCTCGTGAGAAGACTTTTCTTAGCCATTTTGGGCACTTTTAGTTTTAATCGCTGAATCTTTGTATTTACATTAGTAATTAATTAATATGTCTTTCTCTTCATCTATTTCTCTGATTTTCTCTTCAAGCATGAGTAGCTAGACCCATTAGCTAGGGTTGTCGCTCAACCCTAGTGTGGGTAATTGATGGGTGTTTTGATCTAAGGTTAGATTGACTATGGGTGTTTGTTATTTGGGTCAATTTTATGATTTAATTTATGAATTAGTGGTTGCAAACACTAGTTTGTGCTAAGTTGACTTGGGCTCTTCCTGAGAAAGAGAACCTAAGTCTCCAAAATTGACTCAACAAGGAATTGGGATGGACTCAAGAGATTTGATAGTCCCAATTAAAGGGTTAAACCTCGAGAGAGTAATACCCGACTTGAACCCTAGTTGCTTGGACAAATATGCATACCCAATTGGTCTTGAGAAAGTCAATTGGGCAAAATCACTCTTTCTACCGAGAGGTGTAGAGTGGGTAGTATCGAGCAACGGTTATAACATATTCCCCAATCATGTCAATCGTGCCTTGGATGCAAGTACCCGTCAATTGGCCACCTAGGTGAAAGTCACTACCCTAGTGCCTTTTAGACCATTAGATACAACTTGTAGCAATTTACTCTTAGCTTAATCTAGTTGCATTTTCAATTAGTAGTTTGATAAAAATAGAATCATAAAGAAAATCAAAAAATGAATAGAACACCAATTAAGAGCACATACGCAATCCTAAACTAGATAGATACTCGATTCCAATCCTAGCTCTCTGTGGATTCGATCCCGACCCAAAATCGGGTAAAAGCTATTGCGACCCTTTCTTGCTACTTATTAGTAGTGCGGAGTTGGCAGTGATCACATACATGCCTCAAATGAATGGAGCCGTGGAGGCCGCGAACAAGAATATTAAGAAAATATTGAGAAAGATGGTAGACATCCACAAGCAATGGCACGAGAAATTACCATTTGCCTTATTGGGGTATCGTACCACAGTTCGCACATCAACCGGAGCAACTCCCTACATGTTGGTCTACGGTACTGAAGCTGTCATTTTCGCCGAAGTCGAAATTCCTTCTTTGAGGATTATACAAGAAGCAGAACTCAGTGATGTAGAATGGATACAAAGTCGCTATGAACAATTAGCTCTTATTGACGGGAAAAGAATAATGTGGTATGCCATGGTCAACTTTATTAGAACAGAATGTCAGAGCTTTCAAAAAAAGGGTCAGACCCCGACAGTTCACACCGGGGCAACTGGTGCTGAAGTGGATCTTCCCACATCAAGATGAAGCCAAAGGAAAATTTTCACCCAATTGGCAAGGGCTCTACATGGTTCACAGAGTACTAACAGGAGGAGCACTTATAATTGCAGAAATGGACGGAGTAATTTGGCCAAAACCTGTCAACTCAAACGCAGTCAAAAGATACTATGTTTAGGATTGTTTACATTTCTTCATTCGATGTAACTGAACTATGCTTGACCTGATTCTCGTTTAAGAGGGGATACGTAGGCAGCCCTATGGGTTCGGTCACAATTCAATAAAATCTTTATTTTCCCCATGGTCAGAAACTGGGGCAGAATTTTGAGGAGGACCCTCAAAATTCCGGAGCAAGTCCAGCCAATTTCATCATATGTGGAACGACTGAAGAATCGCTTATTAAATTGGGGCAGAATTTTGAGGGGACTCTCAAAATTCTAATGCAAAGAAGTCGCAATATCTCTAAAGTGTCACAGTCATTGGTTCATCTAATTTACTTGATATTGCATACTACTATGTCTTCAAATAACTATATTCATCAAATGCACGCATATTTTTTGAAAACTTTATTTCTATGACAGCCAGACGTTACCCAGAATAACTCAAAAGAATCTCAAGATAGGAGCCTAGGGAAGCAGAAGACGAAGGCGCGAACCAACCTTCCCCGCAAAACTTACGATTTTTATTTGGATGCAGGAATAAGGAATATTTGCAAACAGGTACACACATCAAAATCACTATCTTCATAATGACAAAGCTGCCAAACGCAAACATATCTCCATCTAAGAAATACTCTACTATCACTCATTATATTTTCTTTGCGTGAGACGAAGCATTGACTCCCATTTTTCATGAGGCTAAGCCATGCCTCCCCAATTGCATACGGCTAAGCACTGCCTTCCATTGCATGAGACTAAGGCCTCATTTGTTTTTATTAAGATTAAGACGTGTGAATCTGAATACACGTCTGAATAGGAAAATGTGTATTAAGATTCAGACGTCTGAATCTGAATACACAACTGAATGATTAATATGCTGTCTCTAGGTCTGAATACTGAATGATTAAGACTGTTTGTTTTTAGTATCTGAATTTGTACAATTTATCTATATTTAAATATACCATATATAAAATTCAAATAAAATAGTTAATTAAATATTTTTCAAGTTCTAATGTTCAAACATTAAAAGCATATTTCTAATAACGAAAATACAAAACTATCAAGTATTTCCTCTTCCTTGCATTAGCTGAAGTGCAAGTTCTTCACGCATATTGTTCATAAACTGCGAATCTTCAGCTGTCCAGCTAGGTCCACTTGTTTCATCCAATTCTTGTTCTCCTTCTCCTTCTTCCTCAAATATTACTTGAGGTAAATCATATTGATTAAACAAGTCATCATTTAGACGCTCTTTCCTGATAAAATTATGAACTGCAAAACATGCAATAACAACATCTCTTTGGACATCAATAGGATATGGAGCCATCTTGTCCAATATTGGAAACCTTGCTTTTAAAACTCTATAAGCACGTTTAATAACATTTCTGAGTTGGGCATGAGCATGGTTAAACTTTTCCTCTTTATTTATGGCCCGTCTACGATGATAATCTCCTATCCAATATCGAATATTACGACATGGCGCCAAAAACCCTCGAGTGTTGGGATATGCCGCATCACATAAATAATATTTGTCTGTCATCAAAATAAGAGGTTAAATGGACATAATAAACATCTAACTTATTATTTCACAACAACTTAATAAGTTGTGTCACTTACTAGGAGGAGGAAATGGAAAGCCATTATTTGGATTAGATACGATCTCTGTTAGAACACGTGCATCATGTGCTACCCCTTCCCATCCAGCATAAACATAAGTGAAGACCATGTTAAAATCACATATAGCTAAAACATTCTGATAACATTTACCCTTTCCTCTTCCTCTGTAAACAATTTGTTGATTAGCTGGAATAACTGCATGTACTAATGTCCCATCGAGTGCACCTATTGCTCCCTGCAAATAAATCAATAATTATTTTTACGTTAAAAGTTATGAAATTTTTTTAACGAAAATATATAATAATTTTGAAATACATAATACCTTAAAAATTTTTCGTAGCTTTTTATGAGAACTAGGAATATGCGAGTTTGAATCGGATGTTGTCGATGATATCTCCTCTTTGGCAAATTTCATCATTGCTTCAAGAACCTCGAATATTTGTGAACCGTTTGCAAAGAATGTTGAAATCTTCTCTTGATAACCACAAAACGCTCATTATGACCTATAATAGTCAAAAATATTGCAATCTTTTCTTCGACAGAAATATGTTTGCTATCTACGAGCCATCCTTTATGTCTAAAATGCTGACATAGCCGAACATACGCATCACGGGACATGCGCATCAATTCTAAGCATTGTCGACTAGAGCCGGACAATAATTCTGATGTGTACTTTTCACCAGATAAAAACGATGTTAAATCTTTATTTCTTTGGACATTCTTGAGTCTAAAATGATTTCTACACCAATACAAGCACATCAACCATAATATTTTTTCTCCAGTGTCCATGTCTAAACTGTTTTAACAAAGAGAATATATAATACACGATAGTAAGCATAACATTGTATGTAAACAAAAAAGTTACATAAACACAATAAATTAATCAGTAAAACAATACCATAGACATCAAACATACGTCAAACAAGACATTTAAAAAGGGATATCATAGAAAAAAAATGTTCCATAAGCATAATATAATATTAAAAAAATTAAACAAGCATAATAGATACTAGTTGAATAAAACAACGAAGGTTCCATATTATTAAAAAATTAAATAAGCATAGATACTAGTTGGAAAAAGCAAGGAAGGTTCCATATTATTAACGTCTACGGAATAATATAGCTAATTAGCAAAATTAAAGAATTCCCAATTTTTTTTCCATGGCCTTAATCCAACTCTTTAACTTGTCGTCCTCTGAAATTTTCAAGCTTTCCTGTAGCTGTCACCTTCACAAAGTATACTAATAGTTGCACTATATAATAGTTCTTCCCATCCAAATGCTTCTAATTTTTCCATACATTCCTCAATGTCAGGTCCGTTATTATTTTTAATCAATATATCTAATGCAGTACTCATCTTCTCATCAATTTCCAATTGAGATGATGAAGATTTCTTTTTCTTTCGCAAAGGTTTCCTTTCACTTGGAACTGAAGACTGGGATGGATAATTAGTAGGAGCTCCATCATTTTTGTTACCAACTAGATCTTCGATGCTATCAATTGTATCTATATCTATTGTAGTAGATACAGAAGAGACAACAGGATGAGGATATGTACAGCTTGGACTCCAACCATGAATTCCTGTTGCTGTTGAACCCTCAAAAAGTTTAGTACAAAGATCAGGGAAGGGTAGAGGTGAAGTCTTCAATGCCTTTGCTTTTGGATGAGCCTATAATAAAGAAATTTTTAATATGCATGTCAAATCCTTTTCTTTACGGAAAAAAGAAAATAAGAGGCTAAATTACTAGATAATGAACTAACCTTTATGTATTCATCCCACTCACTATTAGACATTAGAATGGTATTGGTTACTGGGTCATAAATATTGCCAGTCTTTTTAGTTATTGGCAACCAAGCTTGATACTTTTCTTTTAGATAGTCATAATGATTCTTCATCTGCTTTTTTGTGACGCTAAAGCCATGAGTAGTCTCCAAAACTAGTCTAACCTTGTTCCATGAATCTGCCTTCAAACTACTTCCAAGTCTCCCGTTTAAGGATATCTCTTGAATACAACTTTCTAAAAATGTTTTTACTACGTCCATATTTTTCCAACTCGCTCTTGAATTTTCACTAGATTGTTCCATAGCTGATATATAAAATAATAATGATTATAGGAGGACAAAATGTTAGCCTCTGCAATTTTCAGTAACATACATAATGTGTCATCTACAAGATGTAGTCAAAAGAGCTTACAATGCTACCTATATAGGATAACCAGCTCAAGAAGGTAACAGAAATTAAGAATAAAGAAAGTACACCATGAACAAAAGAGCAAAGACATGGGGAGCTTGCAGAGGATATTATTATAATACACATTACGGTAATGGTTGGTGACCAGCAAACCACACAACAATAGGGCACACCAAGATTTGGTGCCAAAGAACCACCAGTAGAATTTGGAATTTGTACAATTGCCAAAAATAAGCAGAATAACACTATTCCTCTGATTCGGTTGGAGCTCTCAATCCAAAATTAAACAAAGTTCATTTGTTTGAGAGCATGATCAAAACTATGACTAGGAAGAGAATATGACTGATGAAAATAGAAGTAGCCGAGACAATCAATACAAAAAATCAAAAACAGAAAAAGAGATTTATATTTAGTAGAAAAAAATCTGTAGAAGCAGACACAACTTTAATACAACATGTCACAACTTATTAGATACTAGTGAAATCTCACAAATCCGAACTATACTTTTGTTATTTCATTAACTGCATAATTCTTCATCTTTACTCAAACAACTTAATGCAAGATCCAAATAAAGGAGAGCAACAGTATACCACAAAGGCTTTACTAAAAGGTATTTTTATTCGTTTAATACTTATTACTCCAAGCATCTGTGACTTTGAGACCATGCAGAACATCAATATGAATTAAATGCTCCCACTATATGTGCCTAGCCTATTCATCACTAAGAATCAACCATTCTCTTATCTGTTTCTAGTTTCTCTTCAGTAGAAAATAATGGTTGAGAGCAGATAAAAGATGGAGCAGTACAGACTAGTAGTGTACTCCTACTTGTGTAGAAGTACAACATGCCTTTTCCAGAGTCTCGATATGAGGAAAAAACAGCTTCTATTTTGCAGTACACTCAACACGAATATGTTACTTGTAATTTAAAATGGAAAGCTACTGCAACTTTTGAAGAGTTTTGCAATAACTTTTTTCTTAATTTTTCACTGTAGAATTAACTATTAGAGAATAGAATTGAAATCTTGAAACTCCCAAGTATATTTTCACAAAATAATAGGCAAGAATATTGGAAATTTCAAAATATAATAACAAAACACTTTCTACAGGTTTTTGAATCTTACCTGTTCAAGAGAAAACAAGCTTGAGTAGATGATGATAGATGGAGAGTGGAGAGAGGCGTGATACTTATATGCAGAGAAGATGAAGAAAGCGTGAAACTTTGCTAAAATAAAGCCTTATCGTTGAGCGAATCTCTGCGGAAATAACATCGTATCGTTTTTTCAAAGAGTCTGAATGCTAGAAGGACTCTGTTATGGATCTGACCGAATAAGATCCTTTCAGACCTATTAAGAGCTTTTAAGAGAGAAAAAACAAACAGACTTAATGGGCTGGATCTGAATAATTAGGGTTAAGATTTAAAAAACAAATGCACTTAATGGGCTAGATCTAGATGATTCAGATTCAAACCTCCATTAAGTGCAAACAAATGAGGCCTAAGCCCTGTCTCCTTTTCCTTGCATGAGACTAAGCCCAGTCTCCTATTTTGCATGAGGCTAAGAATTGCCTCCCTAATTGCATGAGACTAAGCACCGTCTCCTATTTTTGCATGAGGCTAAGCCCTGCCTTCTCAACTGCATAAGGCTAAGCATTTCCTCCCTAATTGCATGAGACTAAGCACCGTCTCCTATTTTTGCATGAGGCTAAGCCCTGCCTTCTCAACTGCATAAGGCTAAGCATTTCCTCCCTAATTGCATGAGACTAAGCACCGTCTCCTATTTTTGCATGAGGCTAAGTCCTGCCTCCTCAATTGCATAAGGCTAAGCATTGCCTTTCCTTACATCGAGACTAAGCATTGTCTCCCATTTTGCATGAGGCTAAGCCCTGCCTCCTCAATTGCATAAGGCTGAGCACTGCCTTTCCTTGCATCGAGACTAAGCATTGTCTCCCATTTTGCGTGAGGCTAAGCCCTACCTCCCCAATTGCATTAGGCTAAGCACTACCATTCCTTGCATCGAGACTAAGCATTGTCTCCCATTTTGCATGAGGCTAAGCCCTGCCTCCCCAATTGCATTAGGCTAAGCACTGCCTTTCCTTGCATCGAGACTAGGCACTGTCTCCCATTTTGCATGAGGCTAAGCCATGCCTCCTCAATTGCGTAAGGCTAAGAACAACCTTCCATTACATGAGACTAAGCACTGTCTCCCTTTCTTGCATGAGACGAAGCCCTGTCTCCTTTAATTGCATGAGACCAAGGACTGTCTCCTATATTGCATGAGGCTAAGCCCTGCCTCCTCAACTGCATAAGGCTAAGAATTGCCTTTCCCTGCATGAGACTAAGCCCTATCTCCTAATTGCATCGAGACTAAGCATTGTCTCCCATTCTACATGAGGCCAAGCCCTGCCTCCTCAATTGCATAAGACTAAGCATTGCCTTTCCCTACATGAGACTAAGCATTGTCTCCCTTTCTTGCACGAGGCTAAGCCCTGCCTCCTTAACTACATAAGGCTAAGCTCTGCCTTTCCTTGCATAATACCAAATGCTATGCTACTTGAAATCTAGCACTATCCTTACTTTCCCGGGGCTAAACTCTGCCCCAATCTCATGCAAGACTAAGGTCCGTCTTGTTTCGCTTCTCATATAGCCCAACATCATGTCTTTGCATCTTATGTGCTAAAACATCGCCATCTTGTCCGAAGGCGTCATAGTCCGAAGGCATCATCTTCATAGCCTGAAAACACCATGTCATGGCCTGAGGATCTCTCAATATTGGACATCATTATTCAAAGGCGTCATAGTTCAGAGGACCATTCTCATGGCCCGAGAACATAATTTCATGGCCTGCGAATCCCTTATCACATGATTCATGGCCCGGGACATCATGGTCTAAGGACATCATCTCACCGTTCAAAGACAATTTTCATGGTCCAAAGGGAATTTTCATCATGTTTAAATTCCCGCAATAACCCATGTATGTATATTTGCATGCATCGTGTTTTAAGTTTGCAGGTAACCCAAGAAGTAACCTTTCTTCAAACGGGAGCAATCTTCGCTCCGGTTTCCGTTCATAACGTTCACATCCTGCAATTATTTCAAAACGTAACTGATCATCATCAATTCCGCTTCTTACTCTATGACCATTCAAGTATTTGCTCATTGATATAGCCATGACATTTCAAATTCATATTCATGACTTCGCATAAATTCATCCGATTCTCTCCTACTCAAAAGAACCATTTCCGAGACACATGGCCATTCCTATAAAAACTCCATCTGTTTCATTCACCGTTGGGTCCATAATTACACACGGCCTGATTCCCGTAACACCAGGGATATGTAGGCAACTCAGGAACCAGGGTTCGGACCCCATTTTTAATCACATCATTCCTCGTTCTATTCGGCCAAAATTGGTCATCATTTTTCTTTACCCGACAATTCTTCCATCATTCCCGGGTAAAGAGGGGCAACTGTTGATACCCAATTTCCCCCTCACATTTTTAAATTGTATATATATACTATCAAAATAGTATATTTGCATCATCATTTAGTTTATAAACCTATACACGCATTTTACACAATTTTCCATAATTTTAAATCAATTTCTTTCTGCATTTTATCGTATAAATATCCAATAATTATCCTTCAAATTATGTTTATGGTGATTTAATCATCCAAACTCATCATTTGCACCAACATGTATGTTTTTAAATATTTTACTGCATTTTTTATAATTACATTTGCATATTTAGGGCTAATTGCAAATTTTTACAATAATAGCCTATATTCATGTAAAATTACATTATTTATGCCAAAATAACCTTTTATATTTTTACAAGGTCAAGTTATTATTTTCAATCATTTTAGTGCACAAATAATATTTTTGTTATTTACTAATTACTTTTATAAATTATTTATTGATAAAATATTGGGTATTTAAATAATAGCCTAATTTTAAACCTATTTTCGGACTTAATTACCCAAACTTCAGCCCAATTACCTCATAGACTGGCCCAATAACCCCTATCCAAAACCATACTCAACCCGGTTGGTACCCATTTCATTTTAACCCGCCCCGTTCATTTTTAATCCTAGCGGTTGATCTTTCAAGATCAACGGCCCATATCCTTTCCCCTATTTTTAATTAACCAAACCCCCCACCCCAAAAAAAAACCCCTAACCACTCCCTCCAACCCGCCGTCCTCATATGCTCTAATCTCTCTTCTCTTCTGAAGAACCCTAGCCGCCACCCCCCAAATCCGCTCTCCTAATCCCGTTGATAATGGGATTTTACCATTATTTGCTTACCTTATTGGTCTTCTCTCACTACTGG